>NC_079433.1:134564-214564 GCF_026213295.1 Gadus chalcogrammus | reverse complement strand
GAAATCTGTCTTTACGAAATAGTCAACAGGTTCCGAAGTTCATCGACTTGTCCGATGTGTAAACAAAGTGCAGACTTAAACAGAGTCGAGGGACCAAAGGTCTGACGACCGCACGACCCGACGCTCAGCAGGAGACGGGCGGTCAGCGTTGTAAACATGTAGCGCAGGACGTAAACTTTACTCAGTTTCCTTTGTGTTCCTTTGAAATGTTTTCTGGTTTGGCACTTATATCTGGGGGACGGTCCTCCGCCTTTCTCCCCTCAATCTCTCTGTAAACACGTCTGACCTCCAGGTGAGACCTCCAGGTGAGACCTCCAGGTGAGCCCTCCAGGTGAGACCTCCAGGTGAAACCTCCAGGTGAGACCCCAGGTGAGACCTCCAGGTGAGACCCCAGGTGAGACCTCCAGGTGAGACCTCCAGGTGAGACCCCAGGTGAGACCTCCAGGTGAGACCTCCAGGTGAGACCCCAGGTGAGACCCCCTGCTGTCCCCAGTGGAGAGGGGACCGGTCTGCTGCCTCTGACCCGTCGGCCTCCGGACCAGGAGAGCCACTCAGGAGGGGTTCACCGTCAGCAGCGCTAGCAGTCAGTGCTAGCAGTCAGTGCTAACTGTCAGTGCTAGCAGTCAGTGCTAGCAGTCAGCGCTAGCAGTCAGCGCTAGCAGTCAGTGCTAGCAGTCGGTGCTAGCTGTCAGCGTTAGTTAGGTACCATGTCGTATGAGTTCTGCTCTGGTGCACCTCCTGCAGGGTGAGGGGTCAGGGTGAGGAGGAGGTGGAAGGAGGTCTATGTGCGCGGACCGTGTTCGCAGGGTCTCTGCTCTGAGCTCTGCGCTGCCCAGCGGAACAGGACGAAGGCGGGGCGGGCTCCGGCTCTGGAGGGGCGGGGCTCGGACCACACGACACGCATGGAAATATCTTGACTCATCCGTCGATGAGAAGGGCACACTCCAAAACCTCTGAACCTCGCTGTGGGAGGGGCCTAACCTTGCTGTCGGAGGGGCCTAACCTTGCTGTGGGAGGGGCCTTACAAGGTCAGCGCTCTCTTGAGGAGGAGATACGAGCCGGAAAATCGGTGTACAAAATCCACTTCTCACCAAAAGCCTCTGAAGGTTGGAGGCTGAGTGGAGGCTGAGTGGAGGCTGAAGGTTGGAGGCTGAGTGGAGGCTAAGTGGAGGTTTGGTGGAGGCTGAGTGGAGGTTTGGTGGAGGCTGAGTGGAGGTTGGGTGGAGGCTGAGTGGAGGCTGAAGGTTGGAGGCTGAGTGGAGGCTGAAGGTTGGAGGCTGAGTGGAGGCTGAAGGTTGGAGGCTGAAGGTTGGAGGCAGAAGGTTGGAGGCTGAGTGGAGGCTGAGTGGAGGCTGAGTGGAGGCTGAAGGTTGGAGGCAGAAGGTTGGAGGCAGAAGGTTGGAGGCTGAGTGGAGGCTGAGTGGAGGCTGAAGGTTGGAGGCAGAGTGGAGGCTGAGTGGAGGTTGGGTGGAGGCTGAGTGGAGCTGAAGGTGGAGGCTGAAGGTTGGAGGCTGAAGGTTGGATGCTGAGTGGAGGCTGAGTGGAGGCTGAGGGTGGAGGCTGGAGTGTGAAGGCTGAGGGGGGAGGCTGAAGGTTGGAGGATGGAGGCTGAAGGTTGGAGGCTGAGTGGAGGCTGAGGGTGGAGGCTGGAGTGTGAAGGCTGAGGGGGGAGGCTGAAGGTTGGAGGATGGAGGGTGAAGGTTGGAGGCTGAGGGTGGAGGCTGAAGTTTGGAGGCTTAAGGTGGAGGCTGAAGGTTGGAGTGCGTCTCCGTCCCTGAACGTGCCCTGAGATGCTTGGCTCAAGGGTTCTATGGCAGGTCTCATATGGCTTTAGGCTCTGCTGCTCTGAGGGGTGACAGGGCGTGGCCCCAGAGGGCGTGGCCTCCTGGGGGGACCTGGGGAGTCCGGGCGGGTCCTGGGGAGTCCGACGGGGTCCTTGGGGTCCTTGGCCTCAGCTGGCGGCCCGCGGACCGGCTCCGAGGGAAGGCCTCATGTCGGCGGGAGGAGGAAGAGGAGGAGGAGGACGAGGCCGAGGACGAGGAGGGGGTCACACTGATATAGTGATCGACCTCGCAGCGGAGGAGGGGAGGCGTTGCCGGGGGCGATGGTCGCCGTAGGGACGCTGATGCTTTGGTTTGATTGGAGGAGAAGGATTCCTTCTGGAAGCTTCTTCTACCGACGACGGCCCTAAGAAATACTGGAACACAGGAGGGGGAGGGGGGGGGACAGGTCAGAGGTCAGAGGGAGGTAAAGGTCAGAGGTCAGAGGGAGGTAAAGGTCAGAGGTCAGAGGGGGGTAAAGATGCAGTATGGCAGGTTATGCGCCCTAGCGGTGAGGTTGCAGATGAGTCTAACAGAACCCTCCTCCCCCCGCCCCCCCACTGTGCCCCCCCCCCCCCCAGCGGCCAGCGACGCAGGAGGCGGAGCTACAGAGGCCTGCCAGCCTGTGGACGTAGAGGAGCGTGTTCTGTAGCCAGTGAGTCACTATGGACACTATAGCTCCAACACGGAGATGACCCATATACACACACACACACACACACACACACACACACACACACACACACACACACACACACACACACACACACACACACACACACACACACACACACACACACACACACACACACACACACACACACACAGGGCCTCAGCTGCCTGAATCCTGACCTTGATAAAGTGAGAGTCACCATATGGAAAGAGAGTGTGTTTGGTGTGTCTGTGTCAGTGTGTGTGTCTGTGTGCTTGCGTGCATGTGTCTGTCTGTGTGTGTGTCTGTGTGTGTGTGTGTGTGTGTGCAAGGTTAGAGAGAGGAAGTGGGTGTGAGAGAGAGAAACGGAGAAAGAAGAGCAGAGTAGGCGAGCGAGGCAGAGCGGGAGAGGCCACAGATGTGGGTCCTCCTCGGTCCTGTTCAGCCTCCTCTCCTCTCAGACCTCCTCTCCTCTCCTCTCCTCCTCTCCTCCTCTCCTCTCCTCTCAGACCTCCTCTCCTCTCCTCCTCTCCTCTCAGACCTCCTCTCCTGTCCTCTCCTCCTCTCCTCTCCTGCCTCTCCTCCTCTCCTCTCCTCTCAGACCTCCTCTCCTCTCCTCCTCTCCTCTCAGACCTCCTCTCCTCTCCTCCTCTCCTCTCAGACCCTCCTCTCCTGTCCTCATCCTCCTCCTCCTCTCCTCCTCCTCTCCTCCTCCTCTCCTCTCAGACACTCCTCTCCTCTCCTCCTCTCCTCTCAGACCTCCTCTCCTCTCCTCCTCTCCTCTCAGACCTCCTCTCCTGTCCTCTCCTCCTCTCCTCTCCTCCTCTCCTCCTCTCCTCTCCTCTCAGACCTCCTCTCCTCTCCTCCTCTCCTCTCAGACCTCCTCTCCTCTCCTCCTCTCCTCTCAGACCTCCTCTCCTCCTCTCCTCTCCTCTCAGACCTCCTCTCCTCTCCTCTCCTCTCCTCTCCTTCTCTCCTCTCCTCTCAGACCTCCTCTCCTCTCCTCCTCTCCTCTCCTCTCAGACCTCCTCTCTGTCCTCGTCCCCTCTCCTCTCCTCTCAGACCTCCTCTCCTCTCCTCCTCTCCTGTCCTCTCCTCCTCTCCTCTCAGACCTCCTCTCCTCTCCTCCTCTCCTGTCCTCCTCTCCTCCTCTCCTCCTCTCCTCTCCTCTCAGACCTCCTCTCCTCTCCTCCTCTCCTCTCAGACCTCCTCTCCTGTCCTCTCCTCCTCTCCTCTCCTCTCAGACCTCCTCTCCTCTCCTCTCCTCTCCTTCTCTCCTCTCCTCTCAGACCTCCTCTCCTCTCCTCCTCTCCTCTCCTCTCAGACCTCCTCTCCTGTCCTCTCCTCCTCTCAGACCTCCTCTCCTCTCCTCTCAGACCTCCTCTCCTCTCCTCCTCTCCTGTCCTCTCCTCCTCTCCTCTCAGACCTCCTCTCCTCCTCTCCCCTCCTCTCCTCTCTCCTCTCTCCTCTGCCCTCCTCTCTCATCTCCTCTCCTCTCTCCTATCCTCTCTTCTCTCCTCTCCTCTCTCTGCCTCTATGAGGCTGGCCTCTCTGCCTCTATGAGGCTGGCCTCTCTGCGTCTCTCCTCTCTGCCTCTATGAGGCTGGCCTCTCTGCCTCTATGAGGCTGGTCTCTCTGCCTCTATGAGGCTGGTCTCTTTGCCTCTCTCCTCTCTGCCTCTATGAGGCTGGCCTCTCTGCCTCTCTGCCTCTATGTCTCTCTGCCTCTCTGCCTCTATGAGGCTGGTCTCTCTGCCTCTATGAGGCTGGCCTCTCTGCCTCTATGAGGCTGGCCTCTCTGCCTCTATGAGGCTGGCCTCTCTGAGGCTGGCCTCTCTGCCTCTATGAGGCTGGTCTCTCTGCCTCTATGTCTCTCTGCCTCTCTGCCTCTATGAGGCTGGTCTCTCTGCCTCTATGAGGCTGGCCTCTCTGCCTCTATGAGGCTGGCCTCTCTGAGGCTGGCCTCTCTGCCTCTATGAGGCTGGTCTCTCTGCCTCTATGAGGCTGGCCTCTCTGCTTCTATGAGGCTGGCCTCTCTGCCTCTATGAGGCTGGCCTCTCTGAGGCTGGCCTCTCTGCCTCTATGAGGCTGGTCTCTCTGCCTCTATGAGGCTGGCCTCTCTGCCTCTATGTCTCTCAGCCTCTATGAGGCTGGTCTCTCTGCCTCTATGAGGCGGCCTCTCTGCCTCTATGAGGCTGGTCTCTCTGCCTTTATGAGGCTGGCCTCTCTGCCTCTATGAGGCTGGCCAGATGTGTGACCAGATTAACTGAAACTATTCATACATACATGTCAATCTATAATGTATGATACATCATTTATGATGTTTAATGTATGATTTTTAATGTATAATATATAATGTATGATTAGATAGATATATAAACCTTTATACATAATTACAGATATTTTCTTTTTAATATTTATAGTTATTTATAGATTAATTTATGCATCCATGCATACATTTGCGTACTTACATTTTCAGATATTAAGATATTTATTATTGTATGTATAAATAATAAATGGTTTATATGTATTCGTTTCACTTATTTAGATACGGTATGCAAAACACGCAACCAGAGTTATATATGTGATATAAAATGTGATTGTTATTCGCTCATTTATTGATCCACACACCCCATGGAGTCCGAACATATACCAGCATGCTTTGGGCTCCCGTGAGCTATGACACCAGTCAAGACTCAGTCAGTAGGAGTGATCAATTAAACTTAAACCCAAACCAAGGTGTAGGGTATTGGAACCCGAGCACATTGCTAAACGGCTGCTAGCGCAATACTAGCCTGTTGCTAGCTGTAGGTGCTAGCGCCGGGCAGCTGCCTCCTCATTTCTTGTTGCGTCAGAAACATCCCTTTGGGTAATGACAGTCCCTCAGTGACACCAGTAATGGCCCGTTCAGATTGTCGGGAATTATGGGTGAAACCTTTTTGCGACGTTGGAAGGTTCTTGTGAACAACACCTCATGACGCTCTGATGATTCGACTTCCTTTCGGCAACTGGGGCCAGATTTTGCCAACAGAGTTGCTGGTTGGTGACATATTGTTTACTGGTGGTGACACCCATGAACATGGGGCACCACAAGGCAAACGTTTTGATCCGTGCAACAGTTTAACTCACAATAAAATAATCAACCATCATATCAAATATTTTCCGCCATGTCTACACTTTATTATTGTCTAAACTTTACTATTGATGTTGTAACCGTCTGTTGGCATCGACTTTGCTCAGTTTTAAACGTTGTGTACTGGTAAACCCTCTCTAGATAAGGGCAAGTGCAGCCTTCCATACAGTCACAATACAATGTCTTCTCATAAATAAAAGCAAAAGGACAGTAGGTGATGGGTTCTGTTTTGTAGCCTATGTACGTTTCTGACTTGTACGTCTGTAACTTGTAAGGTTCTAACTGGTACGTCTCTAACTTGTAACTTGTACATCTCTTTCTTGTATGCTCTGACTTTTAACTGGTACATCTTTAACTTGTAACTTGTACATCTCTTACTTGTACATCTCTAACTTGTACATCTCATACTTGTACGTCCCTTACTGTTAATTGGTATGTCTCTAACTGTTACAGTTCTTACTGTTAACTGGTATGTCTCTAACTGTTAGGTCTCTAACTGTTAACTGGTGTGTCTCTAACTGTTAACTGGTATGTCTCTGACTGTTAACTTGTATGTCTCTACCTTTAACTGGTCTGACTCTAACTGTTAACTGGTATGTCTCTAACTGTTAACTGGTATGTCTCTAACTTTAACTGGTCTGTCTCTAACTGTTAACTGGTATGTCTCGAACTGTTAACTGGTATGTCTCTAACTTTAACTGGTATGTCTCTAACTTGTAACTGGTATGTCTCTAACTTGTAACTGGTAGGTCTCCAACTGTTAACTGGTAGGTCTCTAACTTGTAACTGGTATGTCTCTAACTGTTAACTGCAGACGGCTCGATGTCAACATGTGAGTCGTATCTAGGGGCCGATCTATCGTCGTGGAAACGGACCAGTATAACCCTAACCCTAACCCTACCCAAGGTACCGATGTAACCCCAACCCCTACCCCTAACCCAGGTACCGATGTAACCCCAACCACTACCCCTAACCAAGGTACCGATGTAACCCCAACCCCTACCCCAGGTACCGATGTAACCCCTACCCCTACCCCTACCCCAGGTACCGATGTAACCCCAACCCCTACCCCAGGTACCGATGTAACCCCAACCCCAACCCCTAACCCAGGTACCGATGTAACCCCAACCACTACCCCTAACCAAGGTACCGATGTAACCCCAACCCCAACCCCTAACCCAGGTACCGATGTAACCCCAACCACTACCCCTACCCCAGGTACCGATGTAACCCCAACCCCTACCCCTAACCCAGGTACCGATGTAACCCCAACCCCTACCCCTAACCAAGGTACCGATGTAACCCCAACCCCTACCCCAGGTACCGATGTAACCCCTACCCCTACCCCAGGTACCGATGTAACCCCAACCCCTACCCCAGGTACCGATGTAACCCCTACCCCTACCTCAGGTACCGATGTAACCCCAACCCCTACCCCAGGTACCGATGTAACCCCAACCCCTACCCCTACCCCAGGTACCGATGTAACCCCTACCCCTACCCCAGGTACCGATGTAACCCCTACCCCTACCCCAGGTACCGATGTAACCCCAACCCCTACCCCAGGTACCGATGTAACCCCTACCCCTACCTCAGGTACCGATGTAACCCCAACCCCTACCCCAGGTACCGATGTAACCCCAACCCCTACCCCAGGTACCGATGTAACCCCAACCCCTACCCCAGGTACCGATGTAACCCCTACCCCTACCTCAGGTACCGATGTAACCCCAACCCCTACCCCTACCCCAGGTACCGATGTAACCCCTACCCCTACCCCAGGTACCGATGTAACCCCTACCCCTACCCCAGGTACCGATGTAACCCCAACCCCTACCCCAGGTACCGATGTAACCCCAACCCCTACCCCTACCCCAGGTACCGATGTAACCCCAACCCCTACCCCAGGTACCGATGTAACCCCAACCCCTACCCCTACCGCAGGTACCGATGTAACCCCTACCCCTACCCCTACCGCAGGTACCGATGTAACCCCTACCCCTACCCCAGGTACCGATGTAACCCCAACCCCTACCCCAGGTACCGATGTAACCCCAACCCCTACCCCAGGTACCGATGTAACCCCAACCCCAACCCCTACCCCAGGTACCGATGTAACCCCAACCCCTACCCCAGGTACCGATGTAACCCCAACCCCTACCCCAGGTACCGATGTAACCCCAACCCCTACCCCAGGTACCGATGTAACCCCAACCCCTACCCCAGGTACCGATGTAACCCCAACCCCTACCCCAGGTACCGATGTAACCCCAACCCCTACCCCAGGTACCGATGTAACCAGGGCTGTAGTGGAGGGTAAACGCACGTAAACGCCATTTACGCACCTCTGGAATTTAGAAAATAGCGTTTACGCACCTCTAAATAGCGTTTACGCACCTCTAAGTGGCGTTTACGAACTTCAAAGTTCCCTGTGCCTTGTATTCTGCCATTGGAATAATCGGAAATAAATTTAGTATCATTTTAAAACACCTAAAACAAAGTTTCAAATTGTTGAACAAATAAACGCTGTAAACTGAATCATTTTCATCTGCGCTGTAGGCCTATGCTATTATGGTCTGTGACCCTCCAATCAGTGCCTTGCGGCTGCAGCGGCGACACCAATCAGGATCCAGGAAAATATGTAAACAGGAAGTATGTAAACACATGGCCCTACGCGTTGTGGATCATCATGCCTGCCTGCCTACCTGTCATTAATAAGCCATGGATATCAGGCGATTTTTGAAGAGACCTTCGAGTGCTCCCACTCCAACAGAAGCCCGAAAAAGGCCTCAAGTACAAAGTAAGACTGAAGATGATCAATTCACATGAGTTGTTTTTGTGATTTATAAATCAATTTTACTTGACGAACTATTAAATGACTACGAGCATTCAGATTGGCCAATGCGTAATCATGCTATCCGTGTACTGCCCCTGTCAAGGTGAGCGAAAGTCAGTCAGAGTTTTACTATCCATATCAAACTTCGGTTTTGGCGTATCAACTTCGCTATAGCTCGGTCGCTATGTTAAAGCCTCAATTTGGAGATGCGAGGTTGGCGGTTGCAGCCGTGGACTCCGCGGCTGAACCGTGGATCGGGCGGATGACGCGACAAAAATATATATTTTAATTAAATTCGGGCGGTTGGCGGTTAAATCGATTATTATTTATTTTCTTTTAAGTTATTTTCCCAGCAAACTGGCCTGTTCCCCTAGACTAGAGGAACCGTATGGGGAATCCAAGTTGAAACAACTTGCCCAAAGGTTCAGACTTGATGACAGAAAAATTCTTGAAGGCTATAGGGATTTTAAGGATAACTCAAGCATCATTCCAGAAAACCTTGCACCACTCCTGAATATCGACCATCTCATTCCAGTTAGCACTGCTGAGTGTGAGAGGGGGTTCAGCTTAATGAACATCATAGTGTGCCCCCTGAGATGCAGTCTGCACTTCATGGTCACAGTGTCGTCCTTGATGTTTATTCAACTGAATGGCCCACCACTCAGCCACCACAAAGTTCAATCCAACACGTATGTGAAGTCCTGGCTGGTGAAGCACAGGGGAGCCATGAACTCCAGAACACGCCCCTGCAAGGCAGGACCTGACGTGGAGGACAAGGAGGCCCTCTGGGTACTACTGTGAAAAGCATGCATACTAATACACACACATACACACATGCCATAGATAGATAGTTCTTAATCTACACATACCTTTCTTTACTGTTGATATTTGAATAACTTGAATAAACTACACATTCATTAACTGTCATTGATTGATTTAATATGACTTTAATTGATAACATAATGGAATATAGCCAGGCTTGCCTTACAGAGTCGCAACACGTTGCGTTGCGTTGTGTCGAGGTCGGTCTGATCACAAAATTCATAGTTTACCCACCTCTAATTTGACCACTACAGCCCTGGATGTAACCCCAACCCCTACCCCTAACCCAGGTACCGATGCCTCGCGGGTCTTAGAGGATGGCGACTGGGGTCACCTGCTGGACCAGAGGACTAAAGGGACTCTGAGGACCAGGAGGACCAGGAGGACCAGGGGGACCAGGAGGACCAGAGGGACCAGAGGGACCAGGGAGACTAGGGGGACCAGGGAGACCAGGGGGACCAGGGAGACCAGAGGGACCAGAGGGACCAGGAGGACCAGGAGGACCAGGGGGACCAGGAGGACCAGAGGGACCAGGAGGACCAGAGGGACCAGAGGGACCAGGAGGACCAGGAGGACCAGGAGGACCAGAGGGACCAGGAGGACCAGAGGGACCAGAGGGACCAGAGGGACTCTGAGGACCAGGAGGACCAGGGGGACCAGAGGGACCAGGGGGACCAGAGGGACCAGGAGGACCAGGAGGACCAGAGGGACAAGAGGGACCAGGAGGAGTAGAGGGACTCTGAGGACCAGAGGGACCAGGAGGACCAGGAGGACCAGAGGGACCAGGAGGACCAGAGGGACCAGGAGGACCAGAGGGACCAGAGGGACTCTGAGGACCAGGAGGACCAGGGGGACCAGAGGGACCAGGAGGACCAGGGGGACCAGGAGGACCAGGAGGACCAGGAGGACCAGAGTCCCTCTAATGCCATGTGACTGAGAGTCCCGCCCCCTCTCTGTACTCTAATGCCATGTGACTGAGAGTCCCGCCCCCTCTCTGTACTCTAATGCAGTCGTTTTCAAACTGTGGGGCACGCCCCCCCTGGGGGGCGCCAGAGTTCTTCAGGGGGGGCGCGACGTGAGAAAAAAAAAAAACTGAAAAAAAACTGAAAGTCAATGTGTCAAATCATCAGTCGTACTTCAACTGTAAAAGTAACATAACTAAATCAATTTTCAACCGTTTATCTTCGTGCAAACCATTTAACAAATCTAAACACTTTTATCTTCAATAATATCGAAACAGAAATTCGATATCATTTAACATGTCTTCAGAATCACAGTTTTAGTTTCATACCGCTTCGTTTTCAGCTGTTTTCATTGAAGACGTCAGCCCATTCTGATACACCTACTTCTAGACATCGTAACTCATTCATTTTTCAACCGTTTACCATCGTTCAAACCATTAAACAAATCTAAACACTTGTATCTTCAATACTATCGAAACGGAATTTTGAATGCATTTATACTTTTTTTAGTATCACAGTTTTAGTTTCAAACCGGCATCGTTTTCAGTTGCTTATAATAATTTAGGTCACCATAGCAACGCCGGTAAACAAACCCCGCTGAATAGTCGGATCTCTGGACTGAAAAGGCAGATCTGATTCGACTCAGAAAATTCAGAGTCGGGGACCCTGAAGGAATCTGTGTAAACTGGCAGTTTACACAGATTAAGATGTTCAAATGTATTTAAAAAAGGTTAAGCTAAAACATGCTTGGATAAAGTTGTTAAATTGTGTTAAGAAATGTGTTTAAAAACGCACAAAGATGTTGTAATGTTTCAGAAATATGTTTCAAATGTTTAAAAAATATGTTTAAAAAATATGTTTCAAATGTTTAAAAAATATGTTTAAAATGTTTTAAAATTATGATCAGAGATGTTTAAAATGTGTAAAATAATTAAGATAGCTTTCAAAACACAAGTATTTAGAAAAAAAAAAAAATTGGGGGGGGGGTCTCAGCTGAATTTTTTTCTCGGAGGGGGGGCTCATTCTCTCACACTTTGAAAACCCCTGCTTAATGCCATGTGACTGAGAGTCCCGCCCCCTCTCTGTACTCTAATGCCATGTGACTGAGAGTCCCGCCCCCTCTCTGTACTCTACTGCCATGTGACTGAGAGTCCCGCCCTCTCTGTGAACTCTACTGCAGTCATACTCAAGTAGCGGCCCGCGGGCCTTTTGTGGCCCGCGGGGTGTCTATTAATGGCCCTCGAGCTGTTTTGAAAAGTTTTTTTAATTATAAAAAAATAAAAAAATAAAAAAATAAAAAAAAAATCGTGCTGGGCGCTCTTATTTTGAAACCGCGCGCCGCGATCTCAATACGAGGCTGGGGGTTGCAACGATAAACAGATAGCACTCCAGCCCACAGACCGCTCCAGCCCTCCCAAACTCGAGGCAGACAGTCCATCTCAGCAGCAGTCAAGGCCGATTTAGGGTCGTTTTAGACGCAGAGACGTAAGCACGTAATTTACACAAGGGACTTGTTTTAGACAAGTTTTGATTTACGGTTCCTTTAAGGTTCCTTAAGGATTGCGCGTGTTGCAAGGGGATTCTCCGCCAGAACAGTAGGGGGAGCAACGAACGAATCTGTGGGCGTGGAAGTGGAAATCGCTGGCTTGTTTATATTTATAATTATCATAATTCGTTCTTGTGTTTTCTTCTTCTCCTTCTTCAAAATTCTTCATTCGCTTCTGTCACAGCCTTTTAAAATTGGCGCTATTATGCTGTAAAACCGGAAATGTGAGACTCCTGAAAGGATGTGGTTAGCTGGCCAATCACAGGCTTTGCGAGCTGCGTAGGGCCGTAGTGTTTCAGTCGCATAGTCAGGAATTTTGGCCGACGCACTTAAGCACGTAAGGGGGGATATTTTACCGCGCAAGGGGGGGTTATGTACATATATCGGCCTCAGTCACACGTATACCGACCGGCCCCTTGAGTCACTGAAAAAAAAAATTGTGGCCCCTCATCATTTCTACTTGAGTACCCCTGCTCTACTGCCATGTGACTGAGAGTCCCGCCCTCTCTGTGAACTCTAATGCCATGTGACTGAGAGTCCCGCCCACTCTCTGTACTCTAATGCCATGTGACTGAGAGTCCCGCCCTCTCTGTGAACTCTAATGCCATGTGACTGAGAGTCCCGCCCCCTCTCTTTACTCTACTGCCATGTGACTGAGAGTCCCGCCCTCTCTGTGAACTCTAATGCCATGTGACTGAGAGTCCCGCCCCCTCTCTTTACTCTACTGCCATGTGACTGAGAGTCCCGCCCTCTCTGTGAACTCTAATGCCATGTGACTGAGAGTCCCGCCCTCTCTGTGAACTCTAATGCCATGTGACTGAGAGTCCCGCCCCCTCTCTTTACTCTACTGCCATGTGACTGAGAGTCCCGCCCTCTCTGTACTCTAATGCCATGTGACTGAGAGTCCCGCCCCCTCTGTACTCTAATGCCATGTGACTGAGAGTCCCGCCCTCTCTGTGAACTCTAATGCCATGTGACTGAGAGTCCCGCCCTCTCTGTGAACTCTAATGCCATGTGACTGAGAGTCCCGCCCTCTCTGTGAACTCTAATGCCATGTGACTGAGAGTCCCGCCCTCTCTGGGAACTCTAATGCCATGTGACTGAGATGATTCTCCTCCGGTCTGTGAACTCTTTATTTGTTTACCCTCGTCGGCTGAACTTTAACAGACATTAACGTTAGTTTGCTCAACAAGTGTGAGGGGACAATTATCTCATCTCACACACACACACGCGCACTTAGGTAACTGCGCACCTGTCCGCGAGGCAGCAACACCGGTCGGGGGGCTCACACGCATTAGCTCCATCATGAATGCTAATGATGCTACATTAGCATTCATGAGGACACGGTGGTCGCGCTCGGAGCAGAGCTATGGTCTGAAGGAACACGCACACACAGATGGTATCCGTTTATAGGCAGTGGTGCATTCAGAGAGAGAGAGAGAGAGCACGGCGGAAGGCCCTTGGAGCAGAACCAGAGACTACACTACTGCAGCACACACACACACACACACACACACACACACACACACACACACACACACACACACACACACACACACACACACACACGGAGCGCCTTCACCTGGGTGCCGTGTTGAACCAGGATGATCGAGAACATTCTCCATTAAATATGAAGTTGGATTCAGCCCTTGGAGGACGACACGCGGTATAACGGCTTCAACAGGCATCTCACACACACACACACACACACACACACACACACACACACACACACACACACACACACACACACACACACACACACACACACACACACACACACACACACACACACACACATACACGGCAGTCGCCACATGCACACACACATACGCGCAAAACATGGCAGTCCACTCACACACATACGCGCAAAACATGGCAGTCCACACACACACACACACGCACACGCGCGCGCGCGCGCCCTCCTCGACACACAGAATAAAACGCCACATAGCGCGAGACAATGCCGACCAGTTCCCCGCCAACCGAGCGACGCACCGACGACCTCGCGGCGTTTCGGACGACGACGTGCGCGCGGGTTTATCAATGCTCTGGGTTGTGTTTTGCGGGCGAAAATCCGCCGATTGCCTTTGAAGTTGGAGGAGGAAGGAAGCGCGCTCCGTCCCGGAGGGTTCATGACAGTACCTGTAGGTCTCTCTCTCCCTCTCGCGCTCTCGCTCTCTCTCCGGGGGGTCGGCAGTCGTTCTGGGGCTGGCGCGCGTGTCGTCTACATGTTTCATTGTAATCCCAGGTATGGAAGAAATCCGGTGGAATCCACCGGGGAAGACCGAGACCGCGTCAGGATCCTCTGGTGTGGAAAACCAGACCGACGCACAAAAGCTGCATGGGGGGCGCGCGCGCGTTAAAAAGATCGCGTGCGCGGGTCCGCGTGAAGCGCTGCCGGTGAAGCGGCAGTCGCTCCTTGTCTGACGCCAGAACCTCCACGGAGCGCGACGATGTTCTCATAGACCCCCCCCCCCCCCAAGCCCTCTCATAAACCCCCCCTCTTCCCCCACCGATGGCTTTCAACAAGGTCCGCTGCGCCCCTCGCGCGTGTCATTGATTGGACGATATGGCACGTGCCTTCGTTTGCATTCGCCGAATGGCGAGCCAATTGGGCAACGCGCGGGCGTTCTACCGCCCGAGACGCGTTCCCGCTCCAGTCAAACCGTCGAGGACACGTACAGCCCGAGTGGCGTCCGATCCGCGGTAGTGCGCGTGTCCATGCGCTCGCGTGCGTGCAGGGAAAGGGAAGACAAAGGAGGACGCGGCGTGGCGGCGTAATGCGCGTCGCTCTGATTTAGCGACACAACCCGCGCGAGCTGTTGAGGGCGGAGGTTATTACGCGCGCGCGATCGAACCTGCTGCACTGACTGCTCATCGCTCATGGCCAGCAGGGCGTGGAGCCTTTAGGGGCGTCAGGGGCCCGTTGAGGGGGGGGAATAATGCAGTGTCATCACTTCCCATGAGAACCCCCATGGCCCACAATCCTCCGCGTTAATTAGGATTTCGACGGAGAATTAACAGAGAATCTTGATTGGCCTTTCCACAACCCCCCTCCCACCCCCCTCTATCCCCCAAGCCCCCCCCCCTACCTATCCCCCAGCCGCTGTCTTCTTGATTAACAGGAGCCCGTGTGTGTGTGTGTGTGTGTGTGTGTGTGTGTGTGTGTGTGTGTGTGTGTGTGTGTGTGTGTGTGTGTGTGTGTGTGTGTGTGTGTGTGTGTGTGTGTGTGTGTGTGTGTGTGTGTGTGCGAATAATATCCTTGTTTTCTCAAGGTAATAGGTCCAATAAAGTAATAGGTCCAATAAAGCGACCTTAAGACAAAACATATCTGAGATCCATTTCCAGATCAATGCGGAACGTCAAAGCCGCTTGATAATAATTGTCGGTACTTTTTTTTTTTTTAAAGAATCCTGTAAATTTCCTATAGAACATTTCTTTTTGCTCAATACCTTCCATGGTATGGGACCAAAACATCCCAAACAAATACAGAACTGTTCGATTAGGTGGGACTTAATATGTCCAAACAAAGATAATAGCATTCTTTGGAACTACAATTTTATTTAAAGAATCCTATTTTTGCTCAATAGCTTCTATGTTCTGGGACCAAAACACCCCAAACCAGTGCAGAACTGTTCTACTAGGTGGTACTAATTAGACACGCACAAAGTCTATATTCCCGAATGTTCAAATTCATTTTTGGTGGTAGCTAACCTTTTTGCATCACCTCAGTGCGGACTCCTGTCTGACATGCCGTCGACCTCAACCCGTCTGAAGACGCCTTCTCTCTGTTGACCACAGCTAGCGTCACAGAGGACCTGCTCTGCTGTCTCTCCAAACCTGTGACAAATGAAAGCGTTGGCGATGCCATCTCTTCCTACTGCCTGTCGCCGGAGGGCTGTTCATTCGTTTTTCTGTCCACGTTGGAACCGCCCCATTATCAACTTCCGTGTACTGCTCAACTCAACTCCTCTTCCAAGTGCCAACTCTTTCTTCATGTACATTAAGGTCGGCATCAATCAAGCTCATGGACGCCACCTGCTGGTCCTCAGGCCTTCAGCCAACCTGAGTGTGGTGGCTCATTATATTACTATGGTGGGCCAAGCAGCAAAGCCAAGGCACCCATTGTTAAAACAGCTCCAACCCCATGGTCAGCCATGGCTGGGGGAATGGCCGTAGAGTAGGATTGTATGCAGTGTAAGCTTCTCCCTGCAGGTCACCATGTAGGCTGTGAATCTAATTGAATTTAGGTATTGGCCATCCCCAAAATGCAACAGAATAAAGGAAATCACATCTACCGAATTCAAAATAATCCCCCCAGATCCCCCTTATCCATACGCACCAACTTTTATGTTGGCCTCAATCATTTGAAAAATCCTGGCTACGACCCTGTTTCTTTGCGTGATGTATGTAGTTCTTCTGCATGCTGCTGTCAGGGTGGCCAAACCTTTTTGCTTATGGGCCACATACAGTGAAATATACACCGTCAAGGGCCAAAACAAAACCAAGAGTGCCGCTTTTGCAACCAGTTAAAGTGTAAGAACAGCTATGAAAAACCAAGACTTTCAATGATGCTATAGAACTCAATCATGCAAATCTGTTCAATTGTTGGTAAGAACAAGCAATTGAATGTCATTGCGGGACACTTAGAAGAAAGCAACATGCTGCATTTGGCCCCCGGGCCTTAGTTTGGCCCCCGGGCCTCAGTTTGGCCCCCGGGCCTCAGTTTGGCCCCCCTGCTGTATGCAGTGGAGGAGCGGTGGGACCAACGGTCGGCCGGGGGTGTGGATGGGGGGCCGGGGGTGTGGATGGGGGGCCACGACAACTTCTGCCAAGATGCACTTTATTCCTTAAAGGAACACTTCACCTATTTGCATTAAGCTTCGTATCGTTGGAATATTTTCTATTTTATTAGATACAATTGTAGGTGCAAACAAACTGTTATCCTTGGGTGTGTCTAATGAGCACCAACTGATAGAACAGTTCAGCATTGCTTTTGGCTGTTTGGCTCCCATAGCATGGAAGCTATTGAGCAAAAAGCTATTTTCAATAGGAAATGAATAGCCTAGGATTCTTTTAAAAATAAAATAAAATTGAGAGTGGAAAATATGTCATCTTATGAGGGGTCCCTCTGAGAAAAGCAAGCAGTCAGGAGCCAGTGGTGGTTTGGTTGTTAGGGTTAGGGTTAGAAGCTAGTGGTGGTTTGGTTGTTAGGGTTAGGGTTAGGGTTAGGAGCCAGTGGTGGTTTGGTTGTTAGGGTTAGGGTCAGGAGCCAGTAGTGGTGGTTTGGTTGTTAGGGTTACGGTTAGGGTTAGGGTCAGGAGCCAGTAGTGGTGGTTTGGTTGTTAGGGTTAGGGTTAGGAGCTAGTGGTGGTTTGGTTGTTAGGGTTAGGAGCCAGTGGTGGTTTGGTTGTTAGGGTTAGGGTTAGGAGCCAGTGGTGGTTTGGCTGTTAGGGTTAGGAGCCAGTGGTGGTTTGGTTGTTAGGGTTAGGGTCAGGAGCCAGTGGTGGTTTGGTTGTAGGGTTAGGGTTAGGGTTAGGGTTAGGGTTAGGCAGAAACCGCTGATTAAATGTGCGATTATCTGTTGAATATCCAACAAAATATGTATATATATTATAATATATACACCAAGAAAAAACTAACTTCCCCACGGGGTATCGTGAACCGTGGTGCACGTCGTCGTTGTTAAGTCATATTCAGTCACGTCAAACCGGTACGGACCGCTCCGGACACTGTCGGCACTCAGCAGCAGTAGGGAGGAGCTAAGGTACACTGATATAGGAGATATTAAAGCAGCAGTAGGGAGGAGCTAAGGTACACTGATATAGGAGATATTAAAGCAGCAGAAGGGAGGAGCTAAGGTACACTGATACATACAGGAGATATTAAAGCATCAGTAGGGAGGAGCTAAGGTACACTGATACAGGAGATATTAAAGCAGCAGTAGGGAGGAGCTAAGGTACACTGATACAGGAGATATTAAAGCAGCAGTAGGGAGGAGCTAAGGTACACTGATATGGAGGATATTAAAGCAGCAGTAGGGAGGAGCTAAGGTACACTGATATAGAGGATATTAAAGCAGAAGTAGGGAGGAGCTAAGGTACACTGATATAGAGGATATTAAAGCAGCAGTAGGGAGGAGCTACGGTACACTGATATAGAGGATATTAAAGCAGCAGTAGGGAGGAGCTAAGGTACACTGATATAGCGGATATTAAAGCAGCAGTAGAGCTAAGGTACACTGATATAAGAGATATTAAAGCAGCAGTAGAGCTAAGGTACACTGATATAGAGGATATTAAAGCAGCAGTAGGGAGGAGCTAAGGTACACTGATATAGAGGATATTAAAGCAGCAGTAGGGAGGAGCTAAGGTACACTGATATAGGGAGATATTAAAGCAGCAGTAGAGCTAAGGTACACTGATATAGAGGATATTAAAGCAGCAGTAGGGAGGAGCTAAGGTACACTGATATAGGGAGATATTAAAGCAGCAGTAGAGCTAAGGTACACTGATATAGGGAGAAATTAAAGCAGCAGTAGAGCTAAGGCACGCTGATATAGGAGATATTAAAGCAGCAGTAGAGCTAAGGTACACTGATATAGGGAGATATTAAAGCAGCAGTAGAGCTAAGGCACACTGATATAGGAGATATTTAAGCAGCAGTAAAGCTAAGGCACACTGATATAGGAGATATTAAAGCAGCAGTAGAGCTAAGGTACACTGATATAAGAGATATTAAAGCAGCAGTAGAGCTAAGGCACACTGATATAGAGGATATTAAAGCAGCAGTAGAGCTAAGGCACACTGATATAGGGGATATTAAAGCAGCAGTAGGGAGGAGCTAACGTACACTGATATAGGAGATATTAAAGCAGCAGTAGAGCTAAGGCACACTGATATAGGAGATATTAAAGCAGCAGTAGGTAGGAGCTAAGATACACTGATATAGGAGATATTAAAGCAGCAGTAGAGCTAAGGCACACTGATATAGAAGATATTAAAGCAGCAGTAGAGCTAAGGTAAACTGATATAGGAGATAATAAAGCAGCAGTAGAAATCGGTCGGACTAGGAGGGCTGGTCTGGAAGCTTGCCGAGCTCGGTCCCAGCGTAGGGGAAGGGGTCTCATTGGGTTAGGGCTCTAGTTGGGGAAGAGGTCTAGTGAGCCAGGCGATCCAGTCCTTGGCGGGGGGCCCCGGGCCTGGGGGCCTGATCCAGATCCAGGTCGATTCGTAACCTAAACTCACACTTGCCTTGTTTGGTTTGAACCAAACCAAAAAAACGCTGGTGCGGACCTTTTGGGCTGGTGTGAATACAAACCATCACATCAAACTCTGGGGCGGACCAAACCCAGACCCTGCCGGAGAGGTGGTCTTGGTTCACTTCCAAACGAACCCTGGAGGAATTCGCTTGAGATGTGAAAGCGAACGCACCTCAGTCAGATCCAGTTCTAAAGATCAAACGCCTCTTTTGGTGTAAAAGACACCCGCTCAGCCGCACGCATTATGGGAATTATTGTTTGATTAGCTGTAACTCAAGATAAGCAGTACATTGCCGGACCGTCGGGTGAAAATGAGCTGAGGCTCAACATGGAGCCAAGAGGAGACGGAACGTCTGTTTGATATTTGGGTCCGATAGAAGACACTCAGTCCCCCCTTAGCTCCATGTTGACGCCATCACGCTGGATATCCATGACTGTTAGCTTTCACTGGTGCTTTACCCGCCCCAGACCTTTCACTGGTGCTTTACCCGCCCCAGACCTTTCACTGGTGCTTTACCCCGCCCCAGACCTTTCACTGGTGCTTTACCCGCCCCAGACCTTTCACTGGTGCTTTACCCGCCCCAGACCTTTCACTGGTGCTTTACCCGCCCCAGACCTTTCACTGGTGCTTTACCCCGCCTCAGACCTTTCACTGGTGCTTTACCCGCCCCAGACCTTTCACTGGTGCTTTACCCCGCCCCAGACCTTTCACTGGTGCTTTACCCGCCCCAGACCTTTCACTGGTGCTTTACCCCGCCCCAGACCTTTCACTGGTGCTTTACCCCGCCCCAGACCTTTCACTGGTGCTTTACCCCGCCCCAGACCTTTCACTGGTGCTTTACCCGCCCCAGACCTTTTTGCCCAATGATTGAACAATCTTTGCACACATGTGGGTTTGTTGTCAAATTCTGGGACTGTTGCGAAAATTGTATATAAACATTGTATTTTGGACCGGACCAAAGAGCGAACTAAAGGGCGTTCTTGGTGTGAACACGCCCTCGGTCTGCTGTCGCTGGCTCCATCCCCCCTCCTCCTCCTCCCGGGACCAGCACCTCAGGTCCCCTGGTGGCTGATGCTGGTAGTACATCACTAATATCAGGAGCTCCGAGACAGAGAGACAGATCGAGTGAGAGCAAGACAGACAGAGAGAGACAGAGACAGACAGACAGACAGACAGACAGACGGAGAGAGCGACACAGAGAGAGAGAGACAGAGAGCAAGATACACAGACAGAGAGACAGACAGACGGAGACAGACAGACAGACAGACAGACAGACAGACAGACAGACAGACAGACAGACAGACAGACAGACAGACAGACAGACAGACAGACAGACAGACAGACAGACAGACAGAGAGAGAGACAAAGACCGACAGACAGGGAGAGAGAGCAGCTCTTGTAACACACAGGGATGAGTCAAACAGTCCTGGGGCCAACACACACACACACATATATATAGAGACATACACAAACACACACACACGCTTACATGTACACACAAATCAGGACACAAACGCTTACACATACACACAAACAACCATACATACACAACCCTGGACAGAAAGCACACACACGTTCATGTACACACAAAAGCTTTCACACACACACACACACACACTAGACACCTACATGTACACACACAACCATACACGTATGCATGCAAACATAGCCATACACAAACACACGCACCCATTATTGTTGTTGGACTTCAACTGAGTCACTCTGTAGTCATCTGGTTTATTAAAGCAGCAGTGAGTCCAGACCAGATCATTAAAGCTGTGCTATAGAAGGCTTAGGAAACAGCCTGGCTGAGCGGACCTCCCACCTCCAACACACGAGACACGCCCCCAAAACACGGGACACGCCCCCAAAACACGAGCTCTGGGGGGGGGGCTAACCCTAGCTCTAGGAGGGGGGGGGGGCTAACCCTAGCTCTAGGAGGGGGGGCTAACCCTAGCTCTAGGAGGGGGGGCTAACCCTAGCTCTAGGGGGGGGCTAACCCTAGCTCTAGGGGGGGGCTAACCCTAGCTCTAGGAGGGGGGGCTAACCCTAGCTCTAGGGGGGGGGCTAACCCTAGCTCTAGGAGGGGGGGCTAACCCTAGCTCTAGGGGGGGGGCTAACCCTAGCTCTAGGGGGGGGGCTAACCCTAGCTCTAGGAGGGGGGGCTAACCCTAGCTCTCGGGGGGGGCTAACCCTAGCTCTAGGGGGGGCTAACCCTAGCTCTAGGGGCAGGGGGAGGGCTGGAGGCCAACCCTACCGTGTGCTGGGGAGAGGTACCTGCTTCATGGGAAGGACACCAAGTGGTTAGTTATTGGGAGTCTCTTCCCTGTTCCTAAACTCTTATATTACATATTAATATCCCCACAAATATGAACACCCTCAACCATTAGTGTCTCTGCGTGTTAGGGCATCAATAAACCAATAAGCTTAGCGTGCTGACATCGGGGAGCGCTAAAAGCCCTGAACACGGCAGCCCTCCGCGCTGAACACCTGCGTGACATCAGGTCCCGAGGAACGCTGAGTGAGGTCCCCCCGCCCCCGTAAGAGCTTTGTCCCAACGCACAAAGCGCAGCACAATCAAAACGGCTAAGAGCCGTCGGCGGCGTGGGGCGCGGCTCCATGTAATATTAAGGCGAGCGGGCGGGGGTCCACAGGGACGGCCGGGGGCCCTGCGCTCCCGGAGTCGCTCCCTGACGCAGCCCGTTTTCCGCTTGGTTCCCCAAAGCTTCCCTTAGAGGCTGAAAGCCGCTCGGTATGAGGAGAAGAGTTCCACACCGATATGCTGTCTCTACGCCTCCTGCACCAGCGGTTCTGGGCCCAGTTTCCCGATAACGATGGATCCACGCTCATACAAACATTCTCACAAATGATCTTTCAAACTATCAGAAAAGTGCCTTTCCCAAAACCTCTCTTAACATGAACGTGCGTGCACCACTCTACGTTCGAAGGCTTAACGGTCCATTGGCACGGTGCTGAAATGGGCTCTGTAGGAGGGGGAGACGCAGGAATGTTGTTGGATGAAT
This sequence comes from Gadus chalcogrammus, assembly GCF_026213295.1. Classification (NCBI taxonomy): domain Eukaryota; kingdom Metazoa; phylum Chordata; class Actinopteri; order Gadiformes; family Gadidae; genus Gadus; species Gadus chalcogrammus. Next base: position 192,506 of record NC_079433.1, on the reverse strand, counting down.
CCATAGTGTGGCAGCAAAAACAATTCTCCCAATCAAGGCCAACAGCAGACTATTGTACGAAAAGCATAGACTACAATTATATGAATTCTAAAAATATTAAAACACAATTGATTAGGCCTAGGCCGACATATGCTATATCAGTTCTAATCCTGAACGCACTGTGGGTACATTTATTCACGGCTGTTTCCCCCTGAAATAATTGGTTGTGTGACGACGACATAACTAACCCTAACCCTTAATGTGCTGATTTCAACTGCATTCATCTTAACGTGCTGATTTCAACTACATTCATCTTAACGTGCTGATTTCAACTACATTCATCTTAATGTGCTGATTTCAACTGCATTCATCTTAACGTGCTGATTTCAACTGCATTCATCTTAATGTGCTGATTTCTGAAACGCGCTTAGCGCAGCAATTCTGCATAAGGTTTCATTGATTGGCGCGCACTCTAGTCTAGAATCTTTGGTGTAAACATTACAATTACAACGTTCCATTCATTATCATTCAAAACGCAGAAGCTAGGTGTTGACACGGCTATTGCTGACCCGATCAGTAGAGCTTAGTCTACATCCTGGCCGTATTGTTGGGCAGGGGTATGATTGTGCTGGCAATGTAAGCGGGAAAGTGCGCTGCGTTCAGGCACGCATCGCCGGTATCCCGCAGCAGTCTACGTTCACTGCAGAAACACTCAACTGGGCGATAGTGCCCTCCGAGATCAGGGATGTTCGGAACCGTCTAGAAACGGTCCAAGAGACAGTGAGCGTCATCACAGCCTCACCGAAGCGGCTAGTGCTTTATGGCAAACAATCGCAACAAAAAACGCCTGCAGAAATCTTCCGACACCCACTGGTCTCAGCACGATTCATGTGTGTCTTCTGTCTATAACTATGAAGACATTTTAACCACGATAGTTGAATTAAAATAGGGAGACAGCCAATGCAGCTCCAAAGCGACCTCCCACACAAGAGCAATGGAATCGTGTTATTTTATTATATAGCTTGTGACGTGAAGCTTTATCTGTATATTTCGGCTACGCAAACATTTTGGGAATTTTTTAATTGCTGCAATAAATGTTGTCGTTCTCTTCGAACAGGTCTGTCTTTGCTGTTTAAATCTAACAGTAGTGTACGAGTAATACATCGTCAGTAACTGCTGTTTTTGGGGTATTGCGAAATGACTGTTTTAATAAAACACATCCAATACCACTGAATGTCCAGCTGGTGACTCCACTGAGGCTAAAGTTGCGATGCTCTTAGCCCTCTACGAGTACCCCTGGAGCCCTCGTTAGCTACGAGTGTTTCTTCGACATTCGTTACACAACAATGCATTTGGGAAACGGGGTGAAAACTGTCTGATGCTCGAACGACGAACAACCTTGATCCCGGCGTCACCAGACCGCGTCCGACTGCGTCACCCCCTAACACAGAGTCCCCTAACGCACACAATGAGACAAGACAGGAAGCCAGCTCTTCTGAAAAGTAATTCTTTTAATAATATTTTACAATCCTTTATTCATTTTATGTCATTATTTACTTAGTTTTTTCCTCCACGGACACTTCACAAGTGTCATTTTTTCAATGCTGTCATGACGACAACAAACAAAAAAAGAAAAACAAAAAGGAGAGGTTGAAAAACTAGAGTCTCTATGCGGTCTGCTGAGGCCTAGCCCGAGTTCATCTGGCGGCTCTCGAACCGTCTGGACCTCTTTGATTTTGCTCGCCAAAATGTGCTAAATGAAACATTAAAAGCCGGACCGTTGGTCGAGTGAATCGCTCTATTTTTCCGTAAAACAACCGGCTTACAAACCTGAAGAGAGACCCCACGGGACCATTGTGTCTAAAATCCGACCCCGTAGAAACGTCTCATTATACGAACAGTACGACGAGTACAAAGTAGAAGACGTCTCTCTTACAGGTTTTGCTCCGAACAATGGAGGATAATAATCATTTTACAAAAGACAGATGAAATGAAAAGGCCGTTGGAACATTAGCTAGCTGGGCTAGGAAAAAAAGAAGCTACTTTAGGCGGGAAAGTGATGCTGGGGGAGGGGGGGGGGCCTGTGGTTCTGTGCTGTAGTGACAGCAGCTGCTGGTACATTTCCTCATTTATTATGTTAACCACTTCCTGAGAACGAAGGAAACATCGACCTGGAGTAACACAGAGGGGGAGAGGGGGGAGATAAGAAGGGAGACAGGAAGGGAGGAGCTTACAGAGCAGACGGTATCTTGGCCAAACCTTATTGTGATTCTGTTGGCCATAATGATTAATGCAGTCAAAGGGAGTGGATTCAGAAGTGTGGTTTTAGTTTTGGATGCGCTATTGTAGTCACTGGGCAGTGGACTTTGTGTGTTTTTACGGGGCAGTGATCTTTGTGTGTGCGTGTGTGTGTGTGTGTGGGTGTGTTAAGTAATTTACAACAGGTTGACTTGGCAATGGATGTGACATTTGTGACGTCGGTAAGGAACTGTAGAGGCGGGGGGCGGGGGGGGGGGGGGCTTGTCTCGATCCTGTCCAGTCACAGAAGGTTTCGGGATGATTGGCCCTTTCAATTTGCGATGCTTTCCCCTACAGGAAGCCCTGGAGCTCTCTCTGGCCCTGGAGTCAGCTGAGCTCTCACTGGCCCTGGAGTCAGCTGAGCTCTCACTGGCCCTGGAGTCAGCTGAGCTCTCACTGGCCCTGGAGGCAGCTGAGCTCTCACTGGCCCTGGAGTCAGCTGAGCTCTCACTGGCCCTGGAGTCAGCTGAGCTCTCACTGGCCCTGGAGTCAGCTGAGCTCTCACTGGCCCTGGAGTCAGCTGAGCTCTCACTGGCCCTGGAGTCAGCTGAGCTCTCACTGGCCCTGGAGTCAGCTGAGCTCTCACTGGCCCTGGAGTCAGCTGAGCTCTCACTGGCCTTGGAGTCACCTGAGCTCTGCCGGGGGGATTCATGATTCATCGTTCCTCCTACCGACGGGGAGACTCCCTCGTGCTAGGTGTGTTAGCGGCCCCCGCCCTGGGGGCTAGGTGTGTTAGCGGCCCCCGCCCTGGGGGCTAGGTGTGTTAGCGGCCCCCGCCCTGGGGGCTAGGTGTGTTAGCGGCCCCCGCCCTGGGGGCTAGGTGTGTTAGCGGCCCCCGCCCTGGGGGCTAGGTGTGTTAGCGGCCCCCGCCCTGGGGGCTAGGTGTGTTAGCGGCCCCCGCCCTGGGGGCTAGGTGTGTTAGCGGCTCACTGAGGGCGGGATGGGGGGGGGGGGGGGGGGGGGCCTCGGGGGTGGAGGCCTTGGGACCCCCCCCACTGAGCGCTTTGACGGACAGCAGTTCAGTGCAGACGATGAGACCCCGCCCTATTGGCTGGTTGACTCCTTTGGAGGGGAGCACCTGGGGAGGGCGGGGCCTGTGAGGGGGCGGGGCCTGAGAGGGGGCGGGGCCTGAGAGGGGGCAGGGACTGGCTGAAGGAGCCTAGCCGCGGCCCATGGCGTTAAGGTGAGGAGGAGCTATGGACGCACTGTCCATTGGACCACCCTGCGGCCAGTCAAGCGAAGGGGGCGGGGCGTACTTTGCGCGGTGACCAATCATCTTTGGTTCAGAAGGGGGGGGGGGGGGGGGGGAGTCAGACTAGCAAATCAAAGTCCAACGGAGGAGGAGTAGGAGGAGGGTGTGTGGTAGAGTTCTTCCAGAGGGCGGGGGGTAAAAAAACATCATTAAACAGGAGGGGGGGGGGGGGGGGGGGGGGGGGCTTCCACGTCTCAGAACCCGCCCTGCGTGGGGGAGGGGCTCCATCAGGAATGTCAGCGTAAGTCGGACCAGGACCAGGACCGGGATCAGGACCGGGACCGGGACCAGGACCAGGGGACCAGGACCGGAATCAGGACCAGGGGACCGGGACCAGGGGACCGGGACCAGGACCGGGACCAGGGGACCGGGACCAGGGGACCGGGACCAGGACCAGGACCAGGTCTCACTGGAGGTCGCGGTCCTCCAGGTAGCGGTACTCGAAGGTGAAGCCCTCCTTCTTCCGCTGGCCCCACTTCTCGTAGTCGAAGTAGATGTAGGTCCCCTAGAGAGAGAGGAGCACTGTTAGTAGATGGAGGGCCCCTAGAGAGAGAGGAGCACTGTTAGTAGATGGAGGGCCCCTAGAGAGAGAGGAGCACTGTTAGTAGATGGAGGGCCCCTAGAGAGCACTGTTAGTAGATGGAGGGCCCCTAGAGAGAGAGGAGCACTGTTAGTAGATGGAGGGCCCCTAGAGAGAGGAGCACTGTTAGTAGATGGAGGGCCCCTAGAGAGAGAGGAGCACTGTTAGCAGATGGAGGGCCCCTAGAGAGAGGAGCACTGTTAGTAGATGGAGGGCCCCTAGAGAGAGGAGCACTGTTAGCAGATGGAGGGCCCCTAGAGAGAGAGGAGCACTGTTAGTAGATGGAGGGCCCCTAGAGAGAGAGGAGCACTGTTAGTAGATTGAGGGCCCCTAGAGAGAGAGGAGCACTGTTAGTAGATTGAGGGCCCCTAGAGAGAGAGGAGCACTGTTAGTAGATGTAGGGCCCCTAGAGAGAGGAGCACTGTTAGTAGATGGAGGGCCCCGAGAGAGAGGAGCACTGTTAGCAGATGGAGGGCCCCTAGAGAGAGAGGAGCACTGTTAGTAGATGGAGGACCCCTAGAGAGAGGAGCACTGTTAGTAGATGGAGGGCCCCTAGTGAGAGGAGCACTGTTAGTAGATGGAGGGCCCCTAGAGAGAGTAGGGCCCCTAGAGAGAGGAGCACTGTTAGTAGATGGAGGGCCCCTAGAGAGAGAGGAGCACTGTTAGTAGATGGAGGGCCCCTAGAGAGAGAGGAGCACTGTTAGCAGATGGAGGGCCCCTAGAGAGCACTGTTAGTAGATGGAGGGCCCCTAGAGAGCACTGTTAGTAGATGGAGGGCCCCTAGAGAGAGGAGCACTGTTAGCAGATGGAGGGCCCCTAGAGAGAGAGGAGCACTGTTAGTAGATGGAGGGCCCCTAGAGAGAGGAGCACTGTTAGTAGATGGAGGGCCCCTAGAGTTATTATGCCCCTAGAGTTGTTATGCAGACGGATGCCCTGCCACCCTTCCCCCCACAAAGTCCTCCCCCCACCTCCTGTGAACTTTATCTCTGGTCGGAACTCTTCGAGGTCGTCTCCACGGCCCACGTCACCAGCTATCGGAGAGACACTGTTGGGTCCATTGGAGATGGAGTCCCTGAGCCCACACACACACGCACACAAGACTGAGTACACACACACCCCCCCTGGACTCACCGCCTACTGGACTCCCTCCCCCCTCCCCTGCCCCTTCCCCCCTCCCATATGCGTTTGTGATGTTTTGATGTGATGCTTATGTGTTGAGGTGGTTTTTTTTGCTAATCCCTACACTGTGCCCCCCTTACAGGAGCATAGTTTGGGGTATTGACAATTTTTTTCCCCCTCGTTCCCTCTTGTCTTAGCTTTGAAACTTTCTTATATAATGCGGGCCGCATGATTCTCCGTGAACAAGCGCCTGACAGTCTCTCCGTCCTGTCTCCCCACACTGTCTTCTATGTTTCTTGGACGGATTGTTACTGGGAATTTGTCGATAGTTTAAATGTTCTTTTCCCTCACTCTCCACCTCATCCCTAACTCTCCACCTCAAGCTGGTGTGTAGTGAGCGTTCGGGCGTCGATTGGTCGCCGTGCATCATCCAAGTGGGTGCTACATATTGGTGGTGGTTAGTGAGGTCCCCCCCTTCACTTTAGTCGTCTTTTGAGTGTTATTAATTCTTCATGTTTAACCTCTGTCTTATAACTTTATGCTCTGTAAGGTGACCTTGAGTGTCTTGAAAGGCGCCCTTTAAATAAAATTATTATTATTATTTATTATTAGAGAGAGGAGCACTGTTAGTAGATGGAGGGCCCCTAGAGAGAGAGGAGCACTGTTAGTAGATGGAGGGCCCCAAGAGAGAGAGGAGCACTGTTAGTAGATGGAGGGCCCCTAGAGAGCACTGTTAGTAGATGGAGGGCCCCTAGAGAGAGGAGCACTGTTAGTAGATGGAGGGCCCCTAGAGAGAGAGGAGCACTGTTAGTAGATGGAGGGCCCCTAGAGAGCACTGTTAGTAGATGGAGGGCCCCTAGAGAGCGGAGCACTGTTAGTAGATGGAGGGCCCCTAGAGAGAGGAGCACTGTCAGTACTGCCCCGGTGGTTCTACTGCCCCGGTGGTTCTGCTGCCCCAGTGGTTCTACTGCCCCAGTGGTTCTACTGCCCCAGTGGTTTTTGGGACCTCAGTGGTGGAACGAGCTCCCTGCCGCTCTCAGGACCGCAGAGTCGCTCACTATCTTCCGAAAAAGATTCAAGACTCACCTGTTCAGAGTCCACCTCGTCACTGCATAGCCACCCCCCCCCCCCCTTCTGGCCACCATTGTATTGTATTGTATTGCACTGTATTGTATTAGAGCACTTAACTGTGTAGCAACTGATGCTATCATGGCTGTAACACGGGAATTGATTAGCCTAGCGATTGTGGTTCTTGCACTTGGTTCTATGAACATCCTTTCTGTACCGACAGCGATATATTGATGCACTTCTTATGACAAATGTACTTATTGTAAGTCGCTTTGGATAAAAGCGTCTGCTAAATGCCCTAAATGTAAATGTTTCTACTGCCCTACTGGTTCTACTGCCCCAGTGGTTCTACTGCCCCAGTGGTTCTACTGCCCTACTGGTTCTACTGCCCCAGTGGTTATACAGCCCCAGTGGTTCTACTGCCCTACTGGTTATACTGCCCCAGTGGTTCTACTGCCCTACTGGTTCTACTGCCCCAGTGGTTCTACTGCCTCAGTGGTTCTACTGCCCTACTGGTTCGACTGCCCCAGTGGTTCTACTGCCCCAGTGGTTCTACTGCCCTACTGGTTCTACTGCCCCAGTGGTTCTACTGCCCCAGTGGTTCTCCTGCCCTACTGGTTCTACTGCCCTACTGGTTCTACTGCCCCAGTGGTTCTACTGCCCCAGTGGTTCTACTGCCCCGGTGGTTCTACTGCCCCGGTGGTTCTACTGCCCCGGTGGTTCTACTGCCCCAGTGGTTCTACTGCCCTACTGGTTCTACTGCCCCAGTGGTTCTACTGCCCCAGTGGTTCTACTGCCCCAGTGGTTCTACTGCCCTACTGGTTCTACTGCCCCAGTGGTTCTACTGCCCCAGTGGTTCTACTGCCCTACTGGTTCTACTGCCCCTAGTGGTTCTACTGCCCCAGTGGTTCTACTGCCCCAGTGGTTCTACTGCCCCAGTGGTTCTACTGCCCTACTGGTTCTACTGCCCCAGTGGTTCTACTGCCCCAGTGGTTCTACTGCCCCAGTGGTTCTACTGCCCTACTGGTTCTACTGCCCCTAGTGGTTCTACTGCCCCAGTGGTTCTACTGCCCCAGTGGTTCTACTGCCCCAGTGGTTCTACTGCCCTACTGGTTCTACTGCCCCAGTGGTTCTACTGCCCCAGTGGTTCTACTGCCCTACTGGTTCTACTGCCCCGGTGGTTCTACTGCCCCAGTGGTTCTACTGCCCCAGTGGTTCTACTGCCCTACTGGTTCTACTCCCCCAGTGGTTCTACTGCCCCAGTGGTTCTACTGCCCCTAGTGGTTCTACTGCCCCAGTGGTTCTACTGCCCCAGTGGTTCTACTGCCCCAGTGGTTCTACTGCCCCTAGTGGTTCTACTGCCCCAGTGGTTCTACTGCCCCAGTGGTTCTACTGTAATGGGGACGGATTTCAAACCAGACCTAGGAACGTTGGGGAAGGAACCTGGCTGAAGGAACCTTGAGAGGAGCCATGCTGAAGGAACCTTGAGAGGAGCCATGCTGAAGGAACCTTGAGAGGAACCATGTTGAAGGAACCTTGAGCGGGCCCTACCTGTTCAAACTCGTCCGTGATGGTCTTTGGTTCCTCGTGGCGCTGGAACCACATCATGTACTTGGTGTGGAACCTCCACGACTGCTTCTTCAAGGCCTTCGCTGCCAAATACTGAGCCTTCGTTCCCTGGGGGAGAGAGGAGGAGACGAGGTAAGAGGAGAAAAGGAGGAGGAGAGGAGATGACGGGGGAGGGGAGGAGATGAGGGGGGAGGAGAGGAGATGGGGGGGGAGGAGAGGAGATGAGGGGGGAGGAGAGGAGATGGGGGGGGAGGAGAGTGGAGGAGGAGAGACGGATCTGACGGTGAGCAGAGGCGCAGTAGTCGTGAGTCAGAGTGAGGAGGTGGAGCTGCTGTGAGCAGGAGGTGATGTACGATCACCGCTCTGCAGAGAGTGGGAGGACCTCAGCAGTCAGACCCGGCCTACCGGGGGGGGGGGGGGAGCCTACCTCCAGGTAGTAGAAGATGAAGAAGAGCGTCTCGGTGGAGAGCCGCTGGTAGAACTCCACCGAGTCCGAGTGCGGCGGCGGAACCTGGTGGTGGAAGGGCAGCGTGGGGCATGGGTTCCTCATCAGGTACTGCCTGCAACACAACCGGACGTTAGCATTATGCTAACACACAGCAACCCGGACGTTAGCCTTATGCTAACACACAGCAACCCAGAGGTTAGCATTATGATAACACACAGCAACCCGGACGTTAGCATTATGATAACACACAGCAACCCGGACGTTAGCATTATGCTAACACACAGCAACCCAGAGGTTAACATTATGCTAACACACAGCAACCCAGAGGTTAGCATTATGCTAACACACAGCAACCCGGACGTTAGCATTATGCTAACACACAGCAACCCGGACGTTAGCATTATGCTAACACACAGCAACCCGGAGGTTAGCATTATGCTAACATACAGCAACCCGGAGGTTAACATTATGCTAACACACAACAACCCGGAGGTTAACATTATGCTAACACACAACAACCCGGAGGTTAACATTATGATAACACACAACAACCCAGAGGTTAACATTATGCTAACACACAGCAACCCGGAGGTTAACATTATGCTAACACACAACAACCCGGAGGTTAGCATTATGCCAACACACAACAACCCAGAGGTTAGCTAGCTAGTAGCAGCGGTTCCTCATCAGCTACAGCCTGCAACAACCACCGGGGTAACACACACACACACACACACACACACACACACACACACACACACACACACACACACACACACACACACACACACACACACACACACACACACACACACACACACACACACACACACACACACACACACACACACACACACACACACCTGATCCTCTCGGAGTCGGAGGGGTGGGGCATGTGCGTCCAGGCGGCCTCCTCCATGGCCTGCTGGTAGAGCTGCTCCTTGGACAGCGCCACGGGCCCCAGGGGGCACACGCCCAGCGAGGGCGGGATGCTCACCTCCGACAGGGAGGTCTGGGGCCCGGAGGGGGGTCCTGAGGGGGCCGTCGTGCTGGGGAACACGTCTGAGGAGGAGGGCTCAAACGTCACGCACACATCGTGTCTAGATACATCATGGGTAGATCACGCACACATCGTGTCTAGACACATCATGTACGCATCATGTGTAGATCACGCACACATCGTGTCTAGACACATCATGTACACATCATATGTAGATCACGCACACATCCTGTCTAGACACATTATGTACACATCATGTGTAGATCACGCACACATCGCGTTTAGATTAGGGATGCACCGATGTATCGGTGGATCATCGTAATGGCCGATATTTGCGTTGTTGACTGCCATCGGCCTATCAGGAAATAAGATGCCATTAACCGATGGCAGTGGCCGACGTTTATCTGTTGTATCATATTCCGTATAGGCCGCACTATAAGGCGCACTTAAAAGCCTTTCATTTTCTCAAAAAACGACAGTGCGCCTTATAGTCCGGAGCGCCTTATATGGCGAACACACGAGCACTTAGAAGGCGAACACACGTTCACCAAGACAGGGAGACAGCGCCGGGCGACTTACGCCACTATCTGCCAATCGTGGATGCCTGGGCTGATATATCAGTCTCAACTGTGGTCCGAGCTTTCACCAAGGCAGGAATAATCACTGAACTGCCAGGCAACAGCAGCGACACAGACTCGGATAATGACGAGAGGGAGCCGGGCATGTTGGATGCCGTACTCGCCCAACTGTTCAACTCGGACACTGAAGAAGAATTCGAGGGAATGAACTGAAAAAGTGAGCTTTACGCGTTATACGTAACTGAACAATGTTGAGGTATGCACTAACGTTTGAATTAGCGGTATCAGACTGTTTCTTTTACGCGTTTACAACTGAACAAGGCTGGGAGATATTGTTAATATGCACATTAACGTTTGAACATCGTTACCATGAGGGTTAACAGAGTTGTCAGAACGCTTAATAAAGTTTGACTTTATCTGACTGTTTTGTTGACATTCCCTTTAGCACAGCTCGGTCTAGTCGATGCATAACGCAACCCCAGTCAAACGTTTGACTATAGTATCTTCTATTCTATGCGCCTTATAATCCGGTGTGCCATAGAGATGAAAACAGTTCTAAAATTCATCCTTATAATCCGGTGCGCCTTATAGTGCGGAAAATACGGTACATTTTGCGCTGGCTAAATGTTGTGTTGGTTATTTGCGGTCTGAATTGCAGTTTCGGAGAAGATGCAACAGGTTGTAGGCTACCAATAGTACCACCCATAACAGCCGCTGGCTGGACGCGCCTCTGGCATGATGACGGAAGCGGGCGGTTGCCGCGTGCACGTGTGTTTTGTTTACAAATAAAAGTGAAAGAAGATGTCGGTTGTGTGGGAGTATTTCACTGTCTGGAGAAAGATCAGCCATAAGCAGTTTGTTGTTTTTTTGGGCTATGCAAGTACTGAACCCGTCTCATTGAGTAGGCAGTGGTATAGTAGGGATGGGCAACGATTGTCAAATAGTCGAATAGTCTGAGTCACGTAGAAAATCTAATAATGAATGTTGAATCGTTATTTATTGCACGGCTCTTTTTGATGCTGTTGAACGCTCCGTTCACTTGCATGGACCTTCACAACTTCCGGTGGTTCATAATTTTTTGATAATTCACCGTTGCTAAGCATATAATGACCGCTTTCAAGGAAAGTGTTTTTTTTTTTTTTCTGTGGTATCACTCCGCAAGTAGTCCGGTCAACCCCAGCGTCCTCTGTTGCTAAGCGACGTCAACGTCTTTGACAGACTATTTCCCAGCTGATCAACACTACGAATGCTGGTAACAAATACATTTTAAAAATACACCGTGTAAAGTTACTTCATGGCCATAGTTTCCATTTTTTTAAGACGTGTCTAGTTCACCGTCATGTAGGCTGTGTTCAGTAAAATAAATAGCGATCTGTTTTCGGAGCATGCAGGCCTATCTGCCTAAGCCCACGTATAAATAATACTGATGTTGAATGTTGATGGCGCAGTGGTTGAAATAAACAGATTGATTTCATACAAATCATAAAAGCCGCTCCCGGTGTCATTGTGTGAGCGTGTATACGAAGTGCGTGCGTGCGTGGGGGGTTAGGGTTTGTTTCCCTGGGACAAAAGGGGGAATAAATAACAACGACAACAACAAAAAAACATCGGTATCGGCTATCGGCCAAATTGTTATTTTAAAGATCGGTATCGGCCCAGAATTTCACAACCGGTGCATCCCTAGTTTAGATACATCATATATACATCACGTGTAGATCACGCATACATCATACACCATGTACACATCATATATACACATCATGTACATATCATACATACACATCATGTACATATCATACATACACCATGGACATATCATACATACACCATGGACATATCATTTTTACACCATGTACATATACACATCATGTACATATCATACATACACCATGGACATATCATATGTACACACCATGTACATATCATATATACACACCATGTACATATCATATATACACACCATGGACATATCATATATACACCATGTACATATACACATCATGTACATATCATGCATACACCATGGACATATCATATATACACATCATGTACATATCATACATACACCATGGACATATCATATATACACACCATGTACATATCATACATACACCATGTACATATCATATATACACCATGGACATATCATATATACACCATGTACACATCATATATACACATCATGTACATATCATACATACACCATGGACATATCATATATACACCATGGACATATCATACATACACCATGGACATATCATATATACACACCATGTACATATCATACATACACCATGTACATATCATACATACACCATGGACATATCATATACACACCATGTACATATCATATATACACACCATGTACATATCATACATACACCATGTACATATCATACATGCACCATGGACATATCATATACACACCATGTACATATCATATCATCATGTACATATCATACATGCACACCATGTACATATCATATATACACCATGTACACATCATATCATCATGTACATATCATACATACACCATGGACATATCATACATACACCATGGACATATCATATATACACCATGGACATATCATATATACACCATGGACATATCATATATACACACTAGGGATGGGCAAAATGATTCTTTTCCGGGAACTAGTTCTTTCAGTTCAGTTCACTATAACGATTTGTTTATTTGATTCGTTCGTTTTGATTCGTTCGTTACGTCAGATTACATCTTAAAAAAAATTAAAAAAACTTTTTTTTATAATTTTTTTTTTTTTTTAAATTGGTCGTGGGTCCGGATAGGACCGTCAAGACCGCAGTCCGCCATTTGGAGATGCCTGCTATATAGTATGTCGGACGTCCCACCAATATTTATACCACTTCAGGGGTTGACGCTAACGGTTGCCCGCTTGCCCGGGGCAAGTAAAAAAAATGTTTGGGCAAGTTGAGATTTTTTCTGGTTGCCCGAACGGGCAAGTGGATTTTGGGTGGATGTTAATATAAAAGCTATTTATTCAAATGTTTTTAGAAACTGCAGAACAACCTATTGTTCCGCAAAACCACACAATATAGAAGTATTTGCAATTGATCAGCGCGCTGTCTTCTCTTCTCTCGGAAAGCGAGTTAACAGACACGCATCGCTTCAGTGCGAATATAGCCCCGCCTTCTGTCACTCACTCGCAGTGCGGTCTCTGGCAGTGATTCGCTAAAGGTTAGCCAACACAGCTAGCATCTCAAGTGCAGCACCTCCGCGAACGGTTTAGGTATAAGTTAAATGGAGTAGTGATGGAGGAGTGCAGTTTGGAAGTACTTTGGATTGAGGCAAATTATCAAGGAAAGTCAAGAACACGGTTTTGTGTTTCATAACTGTGCACATGCGCACAGCAATAGCGATCTTTTTCACGAAATTGGACCCTCACAAACTACTGTATATATTACATGAAAGCTGAGCCTCCACTTATTCCAACAGTCCAAACCATATCATTCTGTGACTAAAACTCGCAAATAACAACTTAAGAAGAAACGTCCCCTTTTCTTTTAACAACCAAAAATGAAGTATTACCTTTGTGATTTTTGTCCACAAAGTTGATTCTGATCGAATAAAACCGCCATAAACAGATTATCCAGTATCTGGGCCAAATTTTGCAACTTAACATGGTGTTTTCAATCAATGAATAAGAGAAGGTTTCTTAGGAAATAGGTAAATTGCCTTCAATCAGAAAACATATTCTTCAGCGCAATCTAGTGGCCATATATTTATTTGCGAGTGTTTGGCTTGGTGCATTCGATTGCCCTGAACTTTAAATAGAGGTGTCAAGTGTCAAAATTGTAAGATATCTACCTTATTTGTGTCTCATAGTAAGACAGCGCTCCCAACTGTTAACGACCAACTGATACTGATAATTATTTCAGGTGGAAATGTTATCTTCCACTTATGCTGTGTTCCATGGCTTTATTCACTTTAACCAAGCATTATCCCCATTGAATATTTCACTTGCACAACAATCTTTCTTTTGGCCCAAAGATGACATTATCGCCCTTGCAGTTGTGGAGATATAATCTCTTTACTTTGGGTATGTTCTTTCCTGAAAAAAACGTTTCCCCTGATATCGAAAATGGTATAGAATATCGATCTTTTTCCAGGAATAGTGTTGAAGTTAGAAAATCCAGTATCGTGACTGACAACCTACTAGAAACGCGATTGTGATTATTCAGTTAGAGCTACAAGAAACTTGAAAGTTAAAAAAGACATATCTTTGCTACTACCTCTGACATTTAGTTATGTACATTTGCATCAAATCATGCAGGTCTACATATAACTTGGCGATAGCTTGCAACTGTGGACTGAAATCACTTCATGGCACGATGTGACCGCTCGATAAATAAGTAAACGAAGAGAAGTTTGTTATTTTTTAAACACATGTGTGGAAGCTAACATTCAGCTTCAGTCTGAGCTAGGATGATTTTTCTGAGCCCCCCCAAAACCAGGCCGGGTGCCTGGCAAAAAGAGGCCCGTTCACGATTCTGATTATTATTTGGGCAAGTGAACATTACATTCGGGCAAGTTGAACCTGACCTGTACTTGCCCGATGGGCAAGTGCTTTTGAAACCTTAGTGTCAACCCCTGCACTTGCTTACTCTCTATATTTCATTCATGGTTTTACATTTATAATTTTATTTTACTTTACATTTAATTCTTCATTGTTCAGGCATTACAGAACTTGCATGGTCATAAATAAAAAATACGAACTGCAGTTTAATTTCTTTGTTTGTTCTTAAATTGACGTAGAATGGAGCAAAGACTCCTGGGATTGGGAAATGCGTTTATCCAATAAACAGATGGAGGTCAAGTCTATTTTCGAAAAAATGTAGGGGGATATATGAGTCGAATGGTATGACCCAAGATACGTCAGACAGAGAAAGCGCGCATATTCGACGGTACCGCCTTGTCATTGGTTTACCCAGGTGCCATTCCAACACCATTGCTACCATTGCAACGTCACGACGCACCACGTTGACTTTGATTTGCGTCGTTGCTAGGCAAAAGTTTAATGTAATTCTTGACTTGTCAATAAAATTTGCTAAAAAAAAAAAAAAAAAAAGTTCGAACGTTAGTTGCCGCACTCGAATGTTCTCCTTTTTTTGAAAAATTCGAATTTTATTCGAATAGCGAAGTTCGTTTTGACAGCCCTATATCATATATACACACCATGTACATATCATATATACACACCATGTACATATCATATATACACCATGGACATATCATATATACACCATGTTTATATCACACATATATCATATATACATCATGGACATGTCATCTATACATCACGTACATATCATATATACATCACGTACATATCATATATACATCATGTTCATATCACACATATATCATATATACACCATGTACATATAATTTATACACATGTACATATCATATGTACATCATGTGTATATAATATGTACATCATGTGTATCACGTTGTGTGAGGTCATCAAGTGTTTGACAGTCCTCAGTTGGTCTGAACTCAGTTCTCATTATTTATGAAATATATATTTATTGATATATATATATATATATATATATATATATATTACCAGTGTTATATATTTATTGATGTATATATATTACCAGTGTTATTGATGTATATATTTATTGATGTATATATATTACCAGTGTTATATATATTTATTTATGCATATATATTACCATTGTTATTGATGTATATATATTTATTGCTGTATATATATATTAACAGTGTTATTGATGCATATATATTTATTGCTGTATATATATTACCAGTGTTATTGATGTATATATATTTAGTGATGTATATATATTACCAGTGTTATTGCTGTCTATATATTACCAGTGTTAGTGATGTATATATATTTATTGCTGTATATATATATATATATATTTAAGGCTATATGTACATTACCAGTGTTGAGGTGGAGGGAGGACAGGTCTGTCTCGATCCCAGAGCATGATGTACAGAACATACATGTGTATTGATCTACAGATCATACATGTGTATTGATGTACAGATCATACATGTGTATTGATGTACAGATCATACATGTGTATTGATGTACAGATCAGACATGTGCATTGATGTACAGATCATACATGTGTATTGATGTACAGATCATACATGTGTATTGATGTGCAGATCATACATGTGTATTGAAGTACAGATCATACATGTGTATTGATGTACAGATCATACATGTGTATTGATGTACAGATCATAGATGTGTATTGATGTACAGATCATACATGTGTATTGATGTACAGATCATACATGTGTATTGATCTACAGATCATACATGTGTATTGATGTACAGATCATACATGTGTATTGATGTACAGATCATACATGTGTATTGATCTACAGATCATACATGTGTATTGATGTACAGATCATACATGTGTATTGATGTACAGATCATACATGTGTATTGATGTACAGATCATACATGTGTATTGATCTACAGATCATACATGTGTATTGATGTACAGATCATACATGTGTATTGATGTACAGATCATACATGTGTATTGATGTAAGATCATACATGTGTATTGATGTACAGATCATACATGTGTATTGAAGTACAGATCATACATGTGTATTGATGTACACATCATACATGTGTATTGATGTACAGATCAAACATGTGTATTGATGTAAGATCATACATGTGTATTGATGTAAGATCATACATGTGTATTGATGTACAGATCATACATGTGTATTGATGTACACATCATACATGTGTATTGATGTACACATCATACATGTTTATTGATGTACACATCATACATGTGTATTGATGTACACATCATACATGTGTATTGATGTATTACCCGTGTTGAGGTGGAGGGAGGACATGTCCGTCTCGATCCCAGAGCTGAGGGCCGCCTGATGGGCCATGGTCTTCAGACTGCTCATCGACTCCTGGGGCTGCAGAACACAGTGCATGATGGGTAACGTAGTTCAGACCAGTGTGCCCTGTAGTACAGTCTCTTTATGGGGCAACTACCATCTAGAGGTTTGAACCCACATTACACAAGAAGGCAACAGCTCTATTCATCTCTTGTGCTGCAGCAGTCTTCCCCAAACTAGATTTATTTAACGTTATAAAACAGTATAAAATGAAGTACGGTACACAGGTTGGTTCAGGGTTAGTTCAGGGTTGACGGTGGGTCCAGGGTCTGTGAACCCTGGACTAGACGAGGCTGTACCCCCGATGGGTCCCGGCGGGTCCTGGGATGTTGGCCCCCAACAATATAATATTAAATAGTTATTTGATCATCAGGGTGTTTTGAAGTGGAGGAGAAGGAAAATGTTTGGCGATATAACGTTGGGTGGTTCCTGGGTCTCGGGGTCTGGTCCCAGGGGGCTCACCTTGATGATGTCAGAGGCCTGGGGGAGGAGGTGGCTCACCTTGATGATGTCAGAGGCCTGGGGGTAGGACAGGGGCCCGTTGAGAAGGGGGCTGCTGCCAGACGAGTGCGCCTCCGTGTAGCAGAGAGGAGACGCAGAGCAGGAGGCCAGGGTGAGGGACCCCAAGAGGCTGGGGCCGCTGTCCTTACTGAGGAGGAGGAGGGAGGAAGAGGAAGAGGAGGAGGAAGAACAGGAGGAGGAAGAGCAGGAAGAAGGAGGAGGAGGTGGAGGAGGAAGAGGAGGAAGAGGAGGAGGAGGAAGAGGAGGAGGAGGAAGAGCAAGAGCAGGAGGAGGAAGAGCAGGAGAAGGAGGAGGAGGAGGAAGAAGAGGGGGAGAGGAGGAGGAGGAGCAGGAGGAAGAGGGGGAGAGGAGGAGGAGGTGGAGGAGGAAGAAGAGGGGGAGAGGAGGAGGAAGAAGAAGAGGGGGAGAGGAGGAGGAGGAGCAGGAGGAGGAGGAGGAAGAAGAAGAGGGGGAAAAGGAGGAGGAGGAGGAAGAGGAGGAAAAGGAGGAGGAGGAGGAGGAAGAGGAGGAGGAAGAAGAGCAGGAGGAAGAGGAAGAGGAGGAGGAGGAGGAGGAGGAGGAGACAAGAGAAGAGGGTGGAGAGGATTCTTCTGACCGATGGCTTATTTCCATGTGCGAGGCGATAACCGTAGACTTAATGCTGATTGATACGAATACACTGAACCAAACACTCACAGCTGATTGGCTGTGGAGGTCAAACAGGAAGGCTGGCTGCTCTGTGATTGGCTGGCACTGGTGAGGACAGAGTCCTGCGTGCTGTCTGACACCACGGCACTGTAACCTAGGCGGGAGATAGAACCGATACCATGGTGATCATAGACATTGTGGTCATAAATCTAAAGTAGGGTAATGTAAACTAGGGTCAAATGGTGCAAGTATTATGAAGCACATATAGTGTAAAGTATTGTTAAAAACATGTTGTGTAAAGTACTCTAAAGTACGTGCAGTGTAAAGTATTGTAAAGTACATGTAGTGTAAACAATTATAAAGTACATGTAGCGTCAAGTACTCTAGAGTAAAGTACACGACAGTATGTGTAGTGCAAAGTACTGTAAGACACTCTAGAGTACGTGTAGGGTAAAGAATTGTACAGTACTCTAGAGTAGGTGTAATGTAAAGTACACTAGAGTATGTGTAGGGTAAAGTATTGTAAAGAACTCTAGAGTAGGTGTAATGTAAAGTACTCTAGAGTACGTGTAGGGTAAAGTACTCTAGAGTATGTGTAGGGTAAAGTACACTAGAGTACGTGTAGGGTAAAGTACTCTAGAGTACGTGTAGGGTAAAGTATTGTAAAGTACTCTAGAGTAGGTGTAATGTAAAGTACTCTAGAGTATGTGTAGGGTAAAGTGCTCTAGACTAGTACGTGTAGGGTAAAGTATTTTAAAGTACTCTAGAGTAGGGGTAATGTAAAGTACTCTAGAGTACGTGTAGGGTAAAGAACTCTAGAGTACGTGCAATGTAAAGTATTGTAAAGTACTCTAGAGTAGGTGTAATGTAAAGTAGGGATCGACCGATATATCGGTCGGCCGATATTATCGGCCGATATTCGCGTTTTTTACGTGTATCGGTACCGATACGCGGCTGATTTTCGCCGATTTTTTTTTTTACTTGTTCTACCTCACCTGTTTTTAATATTTGTTAAATATTGTTCATCTACTTGTTCTTACTTGTTCTACCTCACCTGTTTTTAATATTTGTTAAAAATTGTTCATCTACTTGTTCTTACTTGTTCTACTTCACCTGTTTTTACTATTTGTTAAATATTGTTTTTTATATTGAAGTTCAAGAAATGTTTCTTTAAAAAAATAAATAATAATAATCGGCTCAAGAAAATCGGTATCGGCGTATCGGCTAAGGCTGATGAAAAAATATCGGTATCGGTCCTAAAAAAACGGTATCGGTCGATCCCTAATGTAAAGTACTCTAGAGTATGTGTAGGGTAAAGTGCTCTAGATTACGTGTAGGGTAAAGTATTGTATTACGTGTAGGGTAAAGTATTGTAAAGTACTCTAGAGTAGGTGTAATGTAAAGTATTGTAAAGTACCTCCGTTCTGTTTCTGCCGGCTGGGTGGTCGATTGGAGAGCAGAGAGCTGCCTGTGACTCCGCCCACTGCGCTGCCCACAGCTCCGCCCCCTCCGCTGCCGATGACCCCCACGCCGCCCCCGGGGGCCAGGCTCCCCATGGAGGAGCCGGCCTGCCCCCCCAGCGGGCCGGACCCCAGGCCCAGCAGCCCGCCGCCCCCGCCCGGCGAGGTCCCCAGCAGCCCCCCCGTGGTGGAGGTGGGGCCCCCCACCGTGATGCTGCAGCCGCCCCCCGCCGCCCCCGGGGCCGAGGAGACCCCGCCCAGCAGGCCCCCGCCCACCGGGCCCGAGGCGGCGGCGGCCTGGGCGTAGGGCGCCGGCGTGGAGCCCGAGATGAGGCCCGCCATGCCGCCCGACGACACGGGGCTGCTGGCGTCGCCGCGGCCCGGCCCGGAGCCCTTCCCCAGGCCCATGCCCAAACTGAGCCCCAGGCTGTTGGTGGGCATGGAGGCCGGCGAGGCCTGGGGCTGGGTGATGGCGTTGGGGGGAGAGGCGGAGGCGGCGGAGGAGCCGGGGTGGTGGAGGCCGGAGGAGGTGGAGGCGGAGGAGGGGTTCTTGGGCAGGTGGTGCTGCTGCGTGGAGGGGTGGGGCGGCTGCTGCGTGGCGTTGCTGTAGCTGCTGGCCAGGCTGCTGGACAGAAGGCCGCCCATGCTGCCCAACAGGGTGTTGCCCCCCCCGGCCCCCGCCAGGGAGACCAGCGAGGAGGAGGCGGGGCCCGAGGCGGAGGACGAGGACGAGGAGGACGAGGAGGACGAGGAGAACGAGGAGGACGGGTTGCCGTTCTTCACAGGAGACTGGAAGGAGAGGGAGAGAGTTACAG
Organism: Gadus chalcogrammus; assembly: GCF_026213295.1. Lineage (NCBI taxonomy): Eukaryota > Metazoa > Chordata > Actinopteri > Gadiformes > Gadidae > Gadus > Gadus chalcogrammus. Next base: position 172,230 of record NC_079433.1, on the reverse strand, counting down.
GTCAGAGTGGAGTCAGACCGGTCCAAACCGGTTGGACCGGGCCGCCCCACCAGATGGGTTCCCCTAAACCGTAGTTGATGATGTCACTACGTCCGTCACATGTGCAGGTCAAAGGTTAAAAGACTGGGCATGGCATTGAACCCAGAACCTGGAGCTGGGCCCCATCTCCCCCACCAGTACACTACACTACTGTACAGTACACGACACCACACTACTGTACAGTACACTACACCACACTACTGTACAGTACACTACAGTACACTACACCACACTACTGTACAGTACACTACACCACACTACTGTACACTACACTACAGTACACTACACCACACTACTGTACACTACACTACAGTACACTACACCACACTACTGTACACTACACTACACCACACTACTGTACAGTACACTACACCACACTACTGTACAGTACACCACACTACTGTACACTACACCACACTACTGTACACTACACTACACCACACTACTGTACAGTACACCACTACTGTACAGTACACCACTACTGTACAGTACACCACTACTGTACAGTACACCACACTACTGTACAGTACACTACACCACACTACTGTACAGTACACTACACCACACTACTGTACAGTACACTACAGTACACTACACCACACTACTGTACACTACACTACACCACACTACTGTACACTACACTACACCACACTACTGTACAGTACACTACACCACACTACTGTACACTACACTACACCACACTACACTACTGTACAGTACACTACACCACACTACTGTACAGTACACTACACCACACTACTGTACACTACACCACACTACTGTACACTACACCACACTACTGTACAGTACACCACACTACTGTACAGTACACCACACTACTGTACAGTGCACTACTGTACAGTACACTACACCACACTACTGTACAGTACACCACTACTGTACAGGACACCACTACTGTACAGGACACCACTACTGTACAGGACACTACACCACACTACTGTACAGGACACTACACCACACTACTGTACAGTACACTACACCACACTACTGTAAAGTACACCACTACTGTACAGGACACTACACCACACTACTGTACAGGACACTACACTACACCACTGTACAGGACACTACACTACACCACACTACTGTACAGTACACCACACTACTGTACAGTACACCACACTACTGTACAGTACACTACTACTGTACAGGACACTACACCACACTACTGTACAGTACACTACACCACACTACTGTACAGTACACCACACTACTGTACAGTACACCACTACTGTACAGTACACCACTACTGTACAGTACACCACTACTGTACAGTACACCACTACACCACACTACTGTACAGTACACTACACCACACTACTGTACAGTACAGTACACCACACTACTGTAAAGTACACCACTACTGTACAGTACACCACTACTGTACAGTACACCACTACTGTACAGTACACTACACCACACTACTGTACAGTACACCACTACTGTACAGTACACCACACTACTGTACAGTACACCACACTACTGTACAGTACACCACACTACTGTACAGTACACAGTACATTTTATTTATACATGTATTTTATTTATATGTGTATATATGTATGTATGTGTGTGTATGTGTGTATATATATATATTTATATATTGCTGATACTGATTTATTTATTTATTTATTTTTTTTTTTTTTTGTTTTTATAGAACTGTGCAACTGGAGGAGGACTTCCCCAAACAAAATTTCGTTGTCTTGTACAATGACAATAAAGATTATTCTATTCTATTCACTACACCACACTACTGTACACTACACCACACTACTGTACAGTACACTACACCACACTACTGTACACTACACACACACACACACCACACTACTGTACAGTACACTACACCACACTACTGTACACTACACCACACTACTGTACAGTACACTACACCACACTACTGTACACTACACACACACCACACTACTGTACAGTACACTACACCACACTACTGTACACTACACACACCACACTACTGTACAGTACACTACACCACACTACTGTACACTACACACACCACACTACTGTACAGTACACTACACCACACTACTGTACAGTACACTACACCATTCTACTGTTCAGGACACAACACACCACACTGCTGTACAGTACACTACACCACACTACTGTACAGTACCCAGTCTCCCACAGCCCCTCCCCCTCACCCCTCCTCTCCTCTCCCTCCTCTCCTCCCCCCCCTCCCCCCCTCCCCCTAGTAGACCCACCCTCCCCCTCCCCCTCACCTGGCTGACCTCGCTGTCTGTAGAGCGGCCTCTCTTCTTGTCGTCCTCCGAGTTCTCCTGCAGGGGGAGGACACAGGTTAGGGGGTACAGGGGTTAGGGGGTACAGGGGTTAGGGGGTACAGTACAGGGGTTAGGGGGCACAGGGGTTAGGGGGTACAGGGGTTAGGGGGTACAGGGGTTAGGGGATACAGGGGTTAGGAAGTACAGGGGTGAGGGGGTACTGGGGTGACTGAGTCTCTACTTTACTCCTCACGGATGCTAGCACACGATAAGAATACTGTGTTTTAGCATGTTTTAGCTCTGTGGGCTAGGCTAGCATAGCATGTTTTAGCACGTATCAGCGTACATTAGCAGATAGTAACATGTTTCAGATGTTTAAACCAGATGCTACTTTAGCGTAGCATGTGTTAGCAGGTATCAGCGTGCAGTGGCAGACACTAACATGGACCAGCTGTTGAGCGTAGCATGTGTTAGCAGGTAGCATGTGTTAGCAGGTAGCATGTGTTAGCAGGTAGCATGTGTTAGCAGGTAGCATGTGTTAGCAGGTAGCATGCGTTAGCAGGTAGCATGTGTTAGCAGGTAGCATGTGCTAGCAGGTAGCATGTGTTAGCAGGTAGCACGTGTTAGCAGGTAGCATGTGTTAGCAGGTAGCACGTGTTAGCAGGTAGCATGTGTTAGCAGGTGTGCTAGGCGGAGGCTGTGCTCACCGTGGTGCAGGTGGCCGGGGAGGGCGGCGTGGGGGAGGAGGAGGTGGTGGAGGTCGGCGTGCTGCTCGAGTGCTGCAGGATCTCGTCCTCCAGGGTGGTGCCGGGGGGGGAGGTGGCCAGCAGGGCGGTGGCTGGAGGGGGGGGGGGGTACAAGAGCTTTCAGTCCCTGGTCTCCATCAACACTATCCAACCCACTATCCATCACTGTCTGCAGTTCTCTCTGTCTGTGGTTCTCTCTGTCTGTGGTTCTCTCTGTCTGTGGTTCTCTCTGTCTGCGGTTCTCTCTGTCTGCGGTTCTCTCTGTCTGCGGTTCTCTCCGTCTGCGGTTCTCTCCGTCTGCGGTTCTCTCCGTCTGCGGTTCTCTCCGTCTGCGGTTCTCTCCGTCTGCGGTTCTCTCCGTCTGCGGTTCTCCGTCTGCGGTTCTCCGTCTGCGGTTCTCCGTCTGCGGTTCTCTCTGTCTGCGGTTCTCTCTGTCTGCGGTTCTCTCTGTCTGCGGTTCTCTCTGTCTGCGGTTCTCTCTGTCTGCGGTTCTCTCTGTCTGCGGTTCTCTCTGTCTGCGGTTCTCTCTGTCTGCGGTTCTCTCTGTCTGCGGTTCTCTCTGTCTGCGGTTCTCTCTGTCTGCGGTTCTCTCTGTCTGCGGTTCTCCCTGTCTGCGGTTCTCCCTGTCTGCGGTTCTCTCTGTCTGCGGTTCTCTCTGTCTGCGGTTCTGTCTGCGGTTCTGTCTGTGGTTCTGTCTGCGGTTCTGTCTGCGGTTCTGTCTGCGGTTCTGTCTGCGGTTCTGTCTGCGGTTCTGTCTGCGGTTCTGTCTGCGGTTCAGTACTCACGGATCTCGTCCAGGTCCAGGTCGTCGTACAGGAACTCGTTCTCCTCAAAGTCCGGGTCCTGGGAGGAGTCCAGGTAGTACTCCACGTCGTCCTGCAGAACCCCGTTCAGAACACGTTAGAACCTTCATCACAGAACCACAGAACCTTCACACTAGAGCTCCAGGACCGGAGAGCATGAGGTTAGAACCTTCACCACAGAACCTACAGCCCCCCCCCCCCCCCCCCGGAGGACTGGGACCTGGAGGGGGTCTGACCGGTGGGGGGGTCCGGGGGTCTGACCCCTGGGGGGGATAGTGCTGGGGAGGACCCCTGGGGGGGGTAGTGCTGAACGATCTATCGTTTTCGACCGAAAATCGCGATCTCAAGCATTACGATTTTGGGATCGTCAAAGCTGCGTTTTTTTTTTTTTTTTTTTATATAATTTTTTTTTTGTTTGTTTTTTACAAAAGTGCAATTATTTTGATGCTGATGAGCCATTGAAGCAAGTTTACTTAAGAAAGAGGGCTCCCTTTTTATTTGACTTTTTTGGTTGTTGTTTCTTAGGTACTTGAATAAACAGTCTTGCATTTGAAATCTGTTGCCAGCAGTTTTCATTATTGCAATACCTTAATGGAATTCATTGGTTATATTAATTTATACTGAAACTTGATTTAAAGAAAATAAATCGTGGTTGAAATCGAAACCGCAATCTCTACCAGAAAAATCGCAATTTCAATTTTTTCTTAAAATCGTTCAGCCCTAGTGCTGGGGGGTCCGGGGGTCTGACCCCTGGGGGGATAGTGCTGGGGAGGCCCGGGGGGTCTGACCGGTGGGGGGATAGTGCTGGGGAGGACCCCTGGGGGGGGTAGTGCTGGGGGGGTCTGGGGGTCTGACCCCTGGGGGGGTAGTGCTGTGGGGGCCCGGGGGGTCTGACCGGTGGGGGGGTCTGGGGGTCTGACCCCTGGGGTGGGTAGTGCTGGGGGGGTCTGGGGGTCTGACCCCTGGGGGGGGTAGTGCTGGGGGGGGTCTGACCCCTGGTGGGGGGGGGTAGTGCTGGGGGGGCCCGGGGGGCTGACCCCTGGGGGGGGTAGAGCTGGGGGGGCCCGGGGGTCTGACCCCTGGTGGGGGGGGGGGGGGGTAGTGCTGGGGGGCCCGGGGGTCTGACCCCTGGTGGGGGCGGTAGTGCTGGGGGGCCCGGGGGTCTGACCCCTGGGGGTAGGAGTGCTGGGGGGCCCGGGGGTCTGACCCCTGGGGGGGTAGTGCTGGGGGGCCCGGGGGTCTGACCCCTGGGGGGGGGGGGGGGTAGGAGTGCTGGGGGGCCCGGGGGTCTGACCCCGGGGGGGAGGAGTGCGGGGGGGCCCGGGGGTCTGACCCCTGGGGGGGTAGTGCTGGGGGGGCCCGGGGGTCTGACCCCTGGGGGGGTAGTGCTGGGGGGCCCGGGGGTCTGACCCCTGGGGGGGGAGGGGGAAGGAGTGCTGGGGGGCCCGGGGGTCTGACCCCTGGGGGGGGGGGGGGGAGTGCTGGGGGGCCCGGGGGTCTGACCCCTGGGGGGGGCGGTAGTGCTGGGGGGCCCGGGGGTCTGACCCCTGGGGGTAGGAGTGCTGGGGGGGCGGTCACCTTGATCTTCCGGATGGAGTCCACCTGGATGGAGTGGTTGTCCAGCATGCGCAGGATGGTTTCCAGCATGCGGATGTGGTAGCGGTGCTTCTCCACAAACTGCTTCAGCTCCTCGATGCGCTCCTGCTGCTGCAAGGGGAGAGGCAGGTGGTCACATGCTTCAGGTGTAAGGCCGTATGCTAGTTTAGCATAGCATGGGTTAGCACGAATCAGCGTGCAGTAGCAGGTAGTAACATGCTTCAGGTGTAAAGCCATATGCTAGGTTAGCATAGCATGGGTTAGCACGCATCAGCGTTTATTAGCAGGTAGTATCATGCATCAGGTGTAGAGCCATATGCTAGGTTGGCATAGCATGGGTTAGCACGTATCAGCGTGCATTAGCAGGAAGTAACATGCATCAGGTGTAAAACCATATGCTAGGTTAGCATAGCATTTATTAGCACGTATCAGCGTCCATTAGCAGGTAGTAACATGTATCAGATGTATAACCATATGCTAGGTTAGCATAGCATTTTCTAGCACGTATCAGCGTGCATTAGCAGGTAGTAACATGTATCAGGTTTCAAAACCATATGCTAGGTTAGCATAGCAATTGTTAGCACGTATCAGCGTGCATTGGCAGTTAGTATCAGGTATCAGATGTATAAACCATATGCTACCGGCTAAGGTCCATGGAAGGTGACGGGTGATGATGATGGAGGCGGTGATGTGTTTATGAGGAGAGGGAGAGAGAGAGGAAAAGCAGTTTAGAAGTCTCTCTTAACTCAGTCGTAAGCCAGACTGCTTGAGTATGTTTTCATTCATTCATTCATTCATTCATTCATTCATTTATTCATTCATTCACTCACTTCTGGCACTTAAAGGTCCCATGGCATGCTACTTTATGGATGCTTCTACATAGGCGTTAGTGGGCCCCTAATACAGTAATTGAACACGTTCAAGAAATTCAGCCTTGGTGCAGAATTACAGCCACTACGAGCCAGTCCCACGATGAGCTCTCCACAGACGTGCCGTTTTTAGAGGCGGGTTAAGGAGGAGGGTGGGGGTGTGGCCCTGAGCAGCTTGCGACTACGGTACCATGCGCTCTGTTTACAGCGGATGTATCACAATGGCGAGGTGCACACAGCCTTTAGCCGTGTTCTGTAAATATTCTAGAACACTCTGGGTGCTCCGGCAGGAGTCCTGGAGCTCTCTATATAAATAATAGCATATTATATATCGATAACTATAGATAATAGTCATTATCACGGCAAAAAGCTGTGTGCGCCTCCAGATATCAAGAATATCAAACGACTGTGTTGGGTTCTCCGACTCCTCTGGTTCTTCCACATCAATCTGAAGTCACAGACTGAACCGCGACACGGAGAAAGGATGGTTGCAGTTCGCAGACTCCCGTTACTTTCACAACTAGACTTGTAGTGGGGGTTCAACAATCCCTTTCTCCTCCATGGCGCGGTTCAATCTGGACTTCAGAGTCAAAGCCAAAGTTCCTTTCCCCAAAATCCCTCTCCGAGTGCCGAGTTAACCATGGCCGAGTTAACCCGCACAACGAGTCTCGTTGTGGAAGTAGCAGAGACAGAGAACCCCACCCAGTCTAGTCTTTTCACCAAATGGGAGCTTGACACAAGCTTGCATTATTGTATTGCGTGTTACGCGCCATAACACCAACAGCAGAACGGTTATCCAAACAACAAAGAAGTGTACAACATAGGGCTCGACAGTATGGACTAAAATGTAGATCATGGTATGATTTGAGGCATAGACGGTAACGGTAGTACATCACGGTATGTTAATTGTATCTTCTAATTTCGATTTAAATGCTTCTGAAGGGGTGGATTTCTTTCTCCACTTGCTTGCAGACCTCCCCGTATAGTTTTGGCAGCGCAATTTGGCTGAAGTGTGTGCGGGCATGTAACGCGTACCTGGGATCGCTGTCAAGTCTGTCCCTGGGAAAGGTAACGTTGCGCCGATTTGAAAAAGGAACTATGTTTCGTTACCATATATTCAGTAGTTGCGAGTAACTTTACATTTTACATGCAAAAGTTGTAACGTTACTGTATTAACGTGCTTTACTTGGTAACGCGTTACACAGAACACTAACGCGTAGCACAGAACATGTCTACCGGTCACTCCGGTAACGTCAAAATCCATACCGTAACGCGAATTTCACACCGGTGTACTTTCTATACCGTTTATACCGTACACCCCTAGTACAACACATGCTATACAGTGCACACACACACACACACACACACACACACACACACACACACACACACACACACACACACACACACACACACACACACACACACACACACACACACACACACACACACACACACACACACACCTCATTGGGGGGCCAAATTCTCTAGGCGGGCAAAGAAGAGAAAGAGGAGGTCACCTGGCCCCAATTCCAAATCTAAAGTTCTGAGCTTTGTTTTTTCGACGGCGGGGCAGGATACCTTGTTCTCGTTTTACAACGCAATTTCTAGCCACCGGGGGACCATAGACAGGCTAGGGATACTCATATTATTGTTAGAAAACCTCATAAAGTGACATTTTCATGCCATGTGACCTTTAATGTACAAACGTATTGTATGTTGTACATCCTGGCACTTAAAAACAGTACTTAGCATGGTGTAGCATCTTACCCTAGCTGTCTCTGTTGTGTACGGGGAATGGGTTAACCTAGTGATGGTTAGTGCTTTAGTGGGCTAACCTAGTGATGTGATGGTGAGTGCTGGGCCCTTGGTTCTATGAACATCCTTAGTGTACCCACAGAGGTATATTGATGTTTCTCTTCTCCTGGCTGATCTCATATTGTAGGTGGCTCTGGATAAAGGCTCTGCTGAACGTAGCTCCTCCTCTCTCATGCGTTTCCTCACCTCCTTCTCGCCCTTCTTCTTGCGTGTCTGGACGGAGAGCGACTCCACCTCGCTCTCGTACTGGTCCACCTGCATGTTCAGCGTGTCGATGGTGTTCTGAGGAGGAGGAGGAGAGACACAAGCGGTCAAGGTTCATCCTCGGTACCCGGCTGGGGTGAGCGTGCTCACCGGTTCCTGACCACTCCCCTGGCCACGCCCCTGAAATAGGCTACGAGGCTACGAGGCTACGAGGCTCACCGTCAGCCAGGTGCCGACCTCCTCCTTCTCCTTCTGGGCGGGGTCCACCTTCTGGGCGAGCCCCAGGCCTTCCTTGGAGTAGGCCTTCGTCTTGGTCTCACGCTCCACCACCTTGAAGCGCTCCATCTGCTGCTCAGACAGACAGACAGACAGACAGACAGACAGACAGACAGACAGACAGACAGACGAGCCCACAGGAAGAGAGCGACAGACAGACAGACAGACAGACAGACAGACAGACAGACAGACAGACAGACAGACAGACGAGCCAACAGGAAGAGACAGACAGACAGACAGACAGACAGACAAGCCCACAGGAAGAGACAGACAGACAGACAGACAGACAGACGAGCCCACAGGAAGAGAGCGACAGACAGACAGACAGACAGACAGACAGACAGACAGACAGACAGACGGACAGACGGACAGACGGACAGACGGACAGAGGGACAGACAGACAGACAGACAGACAGACAGACGAGCCCACAGGAAGAGAGCGACAGACAGACAGACAGACAGACAGACAGACAGACAGACAGACGGACAGAGGGACAGAGGGACAGACAGACAGACAGACAGACAGACAGACAGACAGACAGACAGACAGACAGACAGACAGACAGAGGGACAGAGGGACAGAGGGACAGACAGACAGACAGACAGACAGACAGACAGACAGACAGACAGAGGAACAGAGGGACAGACAGACAGACAGACAGACAGACAGACAGACAGACAGACAGACGGACAGACGGACAGACAGAGGGACAGACGGACAGACAGACGGACAGACAGAGGGACAGACAGACAGACAGACAGAGGGACAGACAGACAGACAGACGGACAGAGGGACAGACAGACAGAGGGACAGAGGGACATATTGAGGGACACAGAAGGTTTCAGTGTTCAACTCATTTTGTGGCAGAACTCTAACACTCTTTAACAAACAAAATGTTAGACAATGATTAACTATTCATTCTCAGACAACACTTAATAGCAGAGTTTGGTGTTTAACAATAACCGTATAATAACAATAACTTTACAACCTAGCAGATAACCTCATGTCTGTCTGTCTGTCTGTCTGTCCCACACTCAGCGTTTAGAACCTCACGTCTGTCTGTCTGTCTGTCTGTCTGTCCCCCACTCAGCGTTTAGAACCTCACGTCTGTCTGTCTGTCTGTCTGTCCCCCACTCAGCGTTTAGAACCTCACGTCTGTCTGTCTGTCCTCCATTCAGCGTTTAGAACCTCACGTCTGTCTGTCTGTCTGTCCTCCATTCAGCGTTTAGAACCTCACGTCTGTCTGTCTGTCTGTCTGTCTGTCCCCCACTCAGTGTTTAGAACCTCACGTCTGTCTGTCTGTCTGTCTGTCTGTCCCCCACTCAGCGTTTAGAACCTCACGTCTGTCTGTCTGTCTGTCTGTCCCCCACTCAGCGTTTAGAACCTCACGTCTGTCTGTCTGTCTGTCCCCCACTCAGCGTTTAGAACCTCACGTCTGTCTGTCTGTCTGTCTGTCCCCCACTCAGCGTTTAGAACCTCACGTCTGTCTGTCTGTCCTCTACTCACCGTTTCTATGAGTTTGCGGTTCTCGACGAGCTGCCGTTTGTCTTTGATCTCGTTGGATGCGACCCACGTCTTGATCTGGTCCCGCAGTCGCTGAGAGAGAAAACGAGAGAGAACGAGTTAATCAACCCTGCACTGCAAAAACATGCGTTGTTCCGTCATGGTTGTGAGCACAGCTTGTCTGTCGATCTGTCTGGACGATCTTTTGCTGACCACAATGATATTTAATAGGTGCAATTAATGCACACGCACACACCTGTAGTTTCTTGATCTCCTTCTTGAGGTCTGCTTCATATTTCTCCTTCTGGTTGGCGTTTGCGGCGTTGTGCAGCTGTTGGGAGAGTGTGTGTCAGCAGAGCACCAGCACAGACCACCACAGCGGACTGGGAGGAAGGCTGACACTGGGAGACCACCACAGCGGACTGGGAGGAAGGCTGACACTGGGAGAGCACCACAGAGGACTGGGAGGAAGGCTGACACTGGGAGACCACCACAGCGGACTGGGAGGAAGGCTGACACTGGGAGACCACCATAGAGGACTGGGAGGAAGGCTGACACTGGGAGACCACCACAGAGGACTGGGAGGAAGGCTGACACTGGGACACCCACCACAGCAGACTGGGAGGAAGGCTGACACTGGGAGAGCCCCACAGCAGACTGGGAGGAAGGCTGACACTGGGAGACCACCACAGCGGACTGGGAGGAAGGCTGACACTGGGAGACCACCACAGCGGACTGGGAGGAAGGCTGACACTGGGAGAGCACCACAGAGGACTGGGAGGAAGGCTGACACTGGGACCCTCAACAACATCTGGACCATTGGTCACAGATCACAGACTGGGCCCTCCCAATCAGAGTAGGAAGTGCTGTTAAGGACAGAGTGGGCCCCCAATACAGACTCGTATGCCGCGTTTCCACTGCAGGGTGCGGTACGGTTCGGTTCGCCTCAGTCCGGTAGGGAGGGGGCGATATAGCCCAGCTCAGTTCCGAGGTGGCGTTTCCACCACCGACAGTACCCTTTATGGTAGGCCGGATGTTGATCGCCGCGGCAGCTAGGTAAACATCGTAAACAACGTCTTCCTCCCCAAGAATGCAGAGGAACGTCTCCACCTCCTTGTTCGCCCAAGCAAGCGTTTTACGCGACATGTTAATTGTAAAGAATAATACCTCGAGGCTAATGTTTGTTTGTTTTAACCCCACGTTGCCCGGAAGTGATGATTCTGTCGACCAATCAACGGAGGGGTTGTGTAGCTCAAATTTCAGGGACCCTTTCAGGCGTCTCGTCTCGTTTTCAGTACCCCAAAGGAGGAGTACTGAAAACGAGGCCAAAACGGGTACAGCTAAGTCCGGGTCACGCCCACTTTTGGCGGTGGAAACGCAAACCGTACCGCACCTTTGCGAACCGATCCGTTCCGCACCTTGCAGTGGAAATGCGGCAATAGGGGCCCCCAATACAGACTCATAGGGCCCCTACTGCGCCCCCTGAAGAGTTAGTCATTAATACAGACTCACAGGGCCCCCTGAAGAGATAGTCATTAATACACAGACTCATAGGGGCCCCTGAAGAGTTAGTCATTAATACAGACTCATAGGGGCCCCTGAAGAGTTAGTCATTAATACACAGACTCATAGGGGCCCCTGAAGAGTTAGTCATTAATACACAGACTCATAGGGGCCCCTGAAGAGTTAGTCATTAATACACAGACTCATAGGGGCCCCTGAAGAGTTAGTCATTAATACAGACTCATAGGGGCTCCTGAAGAGTTAGTCATTAATACAGACTCATAGGGGCCCCTGAAGAGTTAGTCATTAATACACAGACTCATAGGGGCCCCTGAAGAGTTAGTCATTAATACACAGACTCATAGGGGCCCTTTGGAGAGTAAGTCATTAATACACAGACTCATAGGGGCCCCTGAAGAGTTAGTCATTAATACACAGACTCATAGGGGCCCTTTGGAGAGTTAGTCATTAATACACAGACTCATAGGGGCCCTTTGGAGAGCCTTTAAGGTGTGTGGAGCTCTCTTGTAGAAGCAGACGCACACGGCCTGCAGTACGGGGCCGCTGCCCTGACGGGAGTGCGATAATTCAGCACGTGCGCACGTACACATCGGCACTGTGCACACCTCCAGCCCAACATCATCATCAAAGTGCCACACACAGACACACACACACACACACACACACACACACACACGTTAAGGGGACCTCAGAGGGCCGTGTGGGAACAGGAAGTGAGCGGGCACTAGATCAAACACACGCTGACTGACAGGTGTCAACACAACATGACAGAGTGCTGGCGGGGACCAGAGCAGTACTCTCATCCACACGGGGGTTGCCCTGAGCAACGGGATGAGTTTACCTCGACGCGACCTCCGCGTACCTTCAGCCAGATGTCTTCAAACTGCTCCACCCCCTCCGCTACCTTTTTCAAACATCGATCTATTTCACCTGTCGGGCGAGAGAGGGAGACACGGTTAAAAACATCAACACACTGACCTCCACCACACACACACACACACACACACACACACACACACACACACGAGAAGAGGAGTGGAGACAGGACCAACGGGAAGAGGTCAGAGGAGAGGAGGAGAGAAAGAGGAGAGGAGGAGGAGAAGAGGAGGAGAGGAGGAAGTAGAGAGGAGAGGAGGAGGAGAGGAGGAGGTAGAGAGGAGGAGAGGAGGTAGAGAGGACACCAACATCTCACCTTGGAGTTTTCGTTTATCGGCCATGACTGATGACTAGGCTGATGTCCTCATGCCTTCACTGAAACACACGGAGACCTGGGTTAGTGAGGCTGGGGGAGGAAGGAGGCGAGGGGGGGGCACGACGACGTGATCTCTCCGTTGTTTTCTACTCTTTGTGGCCCTCCAGTCCGTTGTGATAACGCACTCTGACCGGTCTGGGACAGCCTGTACCGGAGGGCCGCCCCCCCAGCTGGGGGACCCGGGGCCTTCAGCGGGGAACACAGAGTGAGTGACAGGGCCTGTCACGAGGTCGCATCCCCTCGGACCACTCCTCGCTGCTCTAGGCCTGGTTCACCCTCTCATTGATCACTCTGTTAACCACTCCATTCACCCCTTCAGCAGGCTGGGGGGGCAGGCTGTAGACCTTCAGGGGGGGGTCCAAGTGGATTTGGAGTCAGGATCTTGTGAGGTTACACATTTCTTAACTTCATCCAACATAAATACCAAATGTATTTTGGCACATGGCCGCGGTCAGACGCATTATTATTATTATCCGTAAACATGGTTCCGTCAATAAACGAGGAGGAGGTGAGGGAGAGGCAGGGCACTGAGACGACCGAGAGTCTCTCAACACCTCAGAGTCACGGCCCGGTGCCTCCGCCGGGACGGGACCGGGTCCGAGGCCGGCCTTTTAAACACCCGGATGCCGACCTACCAGGATGCCTTCATGAGAGAGGGTCAGGCAGGCTGCTCTAGCATTCTGAGGTAGACCTCCACACGGCTCAGTACGAGGATCAGGTGTTTACTACTACCACGCAGCTCTCCTCCCGATGCTTTTATGATGAGGACACAACTTTGGAACCAACACAACGCTGCAACATAGTGGTCAGCGACGCAACCATCGGCGGGTCAGACACGCTTGACTTTGCGCAAAAGAGTGACCCCGCGGCGGGCCAGACGGGTCAGGGTCCCGGGTGAGACCCCCACGGGGTTGTGCTGGGTCGTGGGACCACCCCACAGACCCGTCTCAGCGGTCAGAGAAGCCAGGTTGATAAACACAGCGTTAGCCAGAGAAAGACCCCCCCCCCCCCCCCCCCCGCCAAGTGTTGATCAACAGTGGAGCCCTTAGCGTGCAGAACAGGCGCCAACCCCGCGGTCTGCACCGCCTCCCCGGTCCACCCGGGTCCGACCGGAAGGACCGCCTCGCCGCACGGTCGGAGGGGTTCCATGCAGACCCTCCCGCCGGGACCCCGAGCCCAGACGCCCGCCGGGACCCCCTAGGTCCCCGCCGGCTCGGGGTGTCGACAGCCCGTTGGGAAGAAGCCCCGCGGACCGGTTACCTGGGTCAGCCCGGGTCCGTGTGTTTGTCTTCTGGTGTCGGTCCTTCGGTAGCTGCGGCTGTTTTCGGTCTTTATGTGCTTTACTCCCGATTCTTTTCACTAAACAATCAGCCCGCACATCCAAGATGGCTGCCAGTGCCAGGACCTCCTCCTCCTCCTCCTCCTCCCTGATGGAAAAAAGCCCCGCCTCCCGAGCCACGCTGTTGGCTCCTTTCGCCGACCCCCGTTTCACCGTCGGGCCAATAGGGCGAGTTCTTCTAACAACGCGCCAATCAGAGCCCCGCTTGGGGGAGTGAGTTCCGCTACTACCAGGGTACACGCGCTGTGATTGGTCGGCGGGGGAAAGGTGAAAGGTGAGATGTTTGTGGACAGATGCTGGTCGGTGATCGCTTTGTTTTAGATTCCTCCTCCTGATTGTGTCCGCAAAGGATCAATACTAAACTACTGACGGATCGATACTCACACATTTTCACCAAAACTGACTTCATCCGTGAAGGCTATTAGTAAAATACATATATGTTCATATATACGACGGAGATGTCGCTTATGAAGTTATCCTGATTAGAATATATCCCAATGAAATGTATAATAAGTTAATCACAATGCATGTGCGTATGCGTATTTATCGTTAGACGTGTCGTAGCCTACATTTGCCTGCTCAGGTGCAGCTGATTATATTAGACTGATAAACATTACATCCTGTAAAATGTAGGTTATATTTGTATTTTCCGTAGGAATCTTAAAAGTCCCACTGAATATGACTCAGACGACTGGCCTATTTCCACTCCGTGTATATTGAATACATATCCATCCAGGCTATAGGAGATACAGGAGATACATGAGATACAGGCCTACAGCTGAGCTCCTATAATGAGAGAAAAGGGCCAGCAGCCTAAACGTATGTTCATATCCGGTGTGCATTAGAATAAACACATCAGGGTGTAGGTTCTCCTCCTTTCCACTAGAGGGCGACCTCGGCAACTAGTGGGTTCGTAGCAGGCAGGTCGAACGATTCGATGAATGACACACGCAGGGCCGTAGCCAGGGTTTAGAAATGAGTGAGGTCCAGATTTTTTTCTTTTAATGGAACTTATTGACTGCATTTCTGGACGAGCAAATTCACACTAAAATGACCGGCGCTAGGCACTCACTACACAGGGAAATAATAATTTCATACAAATATTTTTAGATTTTGTGTCATGTTAACACATTAGTACCCATATTATACAGTTATATGGTGCCTGTACTGTCCTCGGTGGGGTGTGTTAACTCCAACTAGACAGTGAGCTAAACTCTCTTCTATTCATGAACATGAAGAATGCCTTGAATTCTTGTTTGTAGATTTATTTTCATTCTTCACATTGTATTGAATCCATGTAGATAAGATCAAGAGATCAAAAGATGAAAGAGAGTGAAACTAGAAAACAAACAACAAAGTATTGCAATTAGTTAAGTCACCTAGTTTCCTTGAACAATACCTTAAGTATAGAAATCACAATAAAGCTAAATGTTAACATTTCTTAGAACTAAAATTATCTTGAAGGCCACGTGTTGAAACTAACATGCATAGTTAACATTCCCGATTAGTTAGCCTTATAAATCCGTTTTTACATCATGTAATTAACATACAAATGAGTCAACACAGCCACAACAAAGATACGATACGTACAAGCGATGCCTCTGCTGGGGAACCAACATGCAAGAAGCCTTTCTCTGGGGTAGTGACCGTCTGCACTCCCAATCAACCTGCCGTTTCTAACGTTTTCTACGCGCGCATTCTAACGTGATCTAAACAATTTTCCTTCCTGCTTCCTGTGCAGCTCGAAAATACAACGTCAAAATAAAAGTCTGGATGAAACACAAATTTAAAGCATTCAATTCAAATGAAATGCCTGAAGGGCAGAACAGTGCCCATTATATATATCCGGACCTTGTGGACACATGATTAGATCTTCAGTTTGTCCCAAGAGCTCCGAGGTCACGCCTCGTTTCCGTTTGAGAAAATTTCAATCCAAAAGTTCAGTTGGTCTGGCAGTTTGTCTATTGAGCAGAATCTACATTCATGTGACCATAACTATTGAGCAGTCTACATTCATGTGACCATAACTATTGAGCAGAATCTTAATTCATGTGACCATAACTATTGAGCAGTCTACATTCATGTGACCATAACTATTGAGCAGAGTCTACATTCATGTGACCATAACTATTGAGCAGTCTACATTCATGTGACCATAACTATTGAGCAGAATCTTAATTCATGTGACCATAACTATTGAGCAGTCTACATTCATGTGACCATAACTATTGAGCAGTCTACATTCATGTGACCATAACTATTGAGCAGAGTATACATTCATGTGACCATAACTATTGAGCAGAATCTTAATTCATGGGACAATAACTATTGAGCAGTCTACATTCATGTGACCATAACTATTGAGCAGTCTACATTCATGTGACCATAACTTGAGCAGAGTCTACATTCATGTGACCATAACTATTGAGCAGAATCTTAATTCATGGGACCATAACTATTGAGCAGTCTACATTCATGTGACCACTATTGAGCAGTCTACACATTCATGTGACCATAACTATTGAGCAGTCTACATTCATGTGACCATAACTATTGAGCAGAGTCTACATTCATGTGACCATAACTATTGAGCAGTCTACATTCATGTGACCATAACTCGAGAACATCACTGTATCTCCATCTCCAACTGCCAGAAACCTCGGTGTGGTATTGGACAATCAGTTATGCTGCACCGCAAACATCACTGCGGTGGCCCGATCCTGCAGATTTGCACTTTACAACATCCGCAGAATCCGGCCCTTCCTCACAAGGGAAGCTGCTCAGCTTCTAGTCCAATCACTGGTCATCTCCCGCCTCGACTACTGCAACTCACTCCTGGCTGGACTTCCTGCCTCTGCGATTAAACCTTTGCAGCGCATCCAGAATGCGGCAGCGTGCCTCGTGTTCAACCTACCGAAGTTCTCCCATGTGACCCCCCTCTTCCGGGACCTCCACTGGCTCCCTGTAGTAGCTCGCATCAAATTTAAGACGATGGTACTGGCATACAAGGCAGTCGATGGAACTGCCCCTGCCTACCTCCAAGCATTGCTAAGGCCACACACCCCAGCTCGATCCCTCCGCTCAACTACCTCAGCTGGACGCCTGGTACCGCCATCTCTAAGAGCTAGCAAAGGCCGTTCAGCAAAGTCACAACTTTTCTCGGTTTTGGGACCTCAGTGGTGGAACGAGCTCCCTGCCGCTCTCAGGACCGCAGAGTCGCTCACTATCTTCCGAAAAAGACTCCAGACTCACCTGTTCAGAGTCCACCTCGACACTGCATAGCCACCCACCCCCTTCTGGCCACCATTGTACACTGTATTGTATTGTGTTGTGTTGTATTGTATTGTATCATAGTACTTACTTGTGTAGCAACTGTAGTAGCTGCTATCATGGCTGTAACACAGGGAATTGGTTAGCCTAGCGATTGTAGTACTTGCACTTGGTTCTATGAACATCCTTTCTGTACCGAAAGCGATATATTGATGCACTTCTTATGACAAATGTACTTATTGTAAGTCGCTTTGGATAAAAGCGCCTGCTAAATGCCCTAAATGTAAATGTAAATAACTATTGAGCAGAGTCTACATTCATGTGCGATAACTATTGAGCAGCGTTTTTCCAAGGCGACCACCCGGCCTTCGGATGTCGTTGACGTGGCTCTAGGAGGCCGTCAGACAGACAGACTGACCCTGCAGACTCTGCTGCCGCTGAACACTGAGCAAGGTCCCCGTTCTGCTCACCGTTCTGAAGTAGAAGACCCGCACTGGGCACTGGGCGCGTTGAAGTACGCAAAGGAAACACGTTAGGAAACGTCAGAAGGGGAGAAAAGGGTTTATTATGTTAATTCAATATCCTCTAACACGAAAAAGCTGAAACTTATTAATATTAAATTAACTGATTAAGGAAATTAGTAAATCACAGTTTATCAGTGTTATTACGATTTGAGACCAAATATCCAGTATCCCTTAACCCCAGAACGTAAGGTACACAGGTTGGGAAAGATCCCAAACAAGGGCTTCAGCAAACACAAATGTCATCCTCTTAAACGATCATTTGAGATACATTATATTCCAGTACTTTGCATCTCTTTACAAAACAAACGGAAAAAAAAACTCTGAATCTTCATCATTCATTGGTTGTTTTAAACGGGAGGGACAACCTAAACAGCAGCCATTCGCTTGCTAGATGTAAACAAACTAGATGGCAGGCAAACAACAAGCAAGACTATTGGCTGGAATCTCTTAGTAAATGAACAATCATTCCTAGACAGGGAACTCTGACCATCACGTACCTATCGGACGGAAATAAATAATATATAAATAATAATATAAATAAAATAATATATAAATGAAGGAAGGAAATTAGTCACATTTTATCAGCGTCATTGCAATCTTTAACCTAGTAAGTTAACTCCTGAACCAAAATAAAAAAAGAATAATAATGTAATAACCAATATACTCTTGAGTTATAAAATAATAATGTAATAACATAGTCTTCAAATCCCTTCTAGTCTTGTTCTTAAGATGTTGAACCACGAAGACGTGTTTCTCAAAACTTCTTCCTGAACAAAAATCTGTTAAACCAACAACAAAATTACTCCTGAGCTAGCTAGCGCTAGCTGGCAGCAGACTAGTCTCTGCAGTGGTAGAGACTAGCTCCTGAGGCGGGAGGAGGCTAGTTCCTGAAGCGGGAGGAGGCTAGTTCCTGAACCGGGAGGAGACTAGTTCCTGAAGCGGGAGGAGGCTAGTTCCTGAAGCGGTAGGAGATGGGCAGCAGCTCGTGGGACTTCTTCATGCTCTGCACCTTGGTGTGAGTGGCCTCGTCCATGGTTTTGTAGCAGCGCCGGGCGTAGTCCAGGAGCTTCTCCTTAGACGCCTCAAACTCCCCCACCTCCGCCATCTGACAGAGGGACCAACATTTACACCACCTGGATCAACCTCCACTGAGATCTACTTCCTGTACATTAATCTTTATAAAGACAAACTGAACCTGGATCAACCTCCACTGAGATCTACTTCCTGTACATTAACCTTTATAAAGACAAACTGAACCTGGATCAAACTCCACTGAGATCTACTTCCTGTACATTAACATTTAAAAAGACAAAAAGACATCGCACATCTAGGTGGACACGCCCACTTGTGATGTCATAAGGGGCAGATTTTTCAAAACAGCTTGTAAGGCTAATCACACTCACACCTGGTGGCATGTCATGGGACCTTTAAGGAAACCAAGTCAGAAACTCAGACAAGCACTGTTCCAATGACGAGAACGCTCGGAAATTCATACCCTTTGTTTTTGAGAATTCCGAGAATTTCCAAGGATACATCGCTGGATCCTGAACAATCAAAAATACCCACAATCCTCTACGTAAACACGCGGCTCGGTGTGTTACAAAATGTCGGATGGAAAACAATACACATTGCTTCACACAAGTGAAGTTATTTAAACGTTGTCAGAAATATTTTGTGCCGTATTGCATTTTATAGATCATTTAAATGCAAAAAAAATAAGCTTAAAGACCTTTGCGATTTTTTTCAAATGTTTTTGCAACGTAATGTTAGGCTTAACAATTTATCAATGAGCCCTAATTTAGCAATGAACCTTAAGCCAGATGAGCCCTAATTTAGATGAGTCCTAAATTAGATGAAGCTTAAATTAGGTGAGCCCTAATTTCAATTCAATTTAAACTAGGTAAGCCCTAATTTAGATTAAGCTTAAACTAGGTGAGCCCTAATTTAGAGGAGCCCTAATTTAGATGAAACTCAAATTAGATGAAGCTTAAATGAGATAATCCCTAATTTAGATGAGCCCTAATTTAGATGAAGCCTAAACTAGGTGAGGCCCAACTTGGATGAAGCCTAAGCTAGGTGAGCCCTAATTTAGATGAAGCTTAAGATAGGTGAGCCCTAATTTAGATGAAGCTTAAACTAGTTGAGCCCTAATTTAGATGAAGCTTAAGCTAGGTGAGCCCCTACCTTCTCGGGGGCGACCAGCAGCAGCTCTGCGACCGGCGAGGTGGAGGCCATGGTGTTCCGGTCCACCCCGTGGATCTGGAACGCCCGTGACATGCTCCGCACCTTCTGGTACGTAGTCAGGATCTTCTTGTAGCGCATCAGAACCCCATCAGCATCCTTCACTAGGGTGGAGCGGGAGGGGGGAGGGAAGGAGGGAGGGAGACGGGGGGAGGGAGAGGGAGGGGGGAAGAGGGAGACGAGGGGGGGGAGGGAGAGGGAGGGGGGATGACAGGGGGAAAGAGGGAGACGGGGGGGGGAGTGGGAGGGTGGAAGACAGGGGGGGAGGGAGGCAGGGGGGAGGGACGGAGGGAGACGGAGGGGGGAAGACAGAGGGAAAGAGGGAGACGGGGGGAGGGAGGCAGGGGGGGGGGGAGGGAGGGAGGGAGACGGAGGGGGGAAGACGGGGGGAGAGAGGGAGGGAGACGGAGGGGGGAAGGCAGGGCGGGGAGAGTGGGAGGGAGAAGGAGGGAGACAGGGGGGGAGTGGAAGGGGGGAAGAGAGGGAGGCGGGGGGGGAGGGAGAGACGGAGGGAGGGGGGAGACAGGGGGAGGAGACCGAGAGGAGGGAGAGACAGAGAGAGAGGTTCCATCGCGTTTTAGAGCGTTATTGTAGAAGGTTCTCCGGACCCAGAAGGTTCTAGAAGGTCCTCCAGACCCAGGAGGTTCTAGAAGGTCCTCCAGACCCAGAAGGTTCTAGAAGGTTCTCCAGACCCAGAAGGTTCTAGAAGGTTCTCCAGACCCAGAAGGTTCTAGAAGGTCCTCCAGACCCAGAAGCTTCTAGAAGGTTCTCCAGACCCAGAAGGTTCTAGAAGGTTCTCCAGACCCAGAAGGTTCTAGAAGGTCCTCCAGACCCAGGAGGTTCTAGAAGGTCCTCCAGACCCAGAAGCTTCTAGAAGGTTCTCCAGACCCAGAAGGTTCTAGAAGGTTCTCCAGACCCAGAAGGTTCTAGCAGGCCGTACCTCTCTGGCGCTCCCGGCCGTGGGTGATCCTGAAGACCCGCCTCATCTTCATCCTGGGCTCCCCACAGGCCCGCCCCCCACGGCCCCCCTTCCTCTTCTCCTCCTCCTCCTCCTCCTCGCTTTCAACCTCCGCCTCCTCCACATACTCCTCATCCGTGTAGAACTTCTCCTCCTCCAGGTGGAACTCCTGCTTCACTGTGGACACAAGAGGAGGAAGTGAGCTGGAGGCGGGACTTCATGCTGGCCAAAGATATAAAGGTCCTTGTGTTTCCTGCTAGCTGGAGCCGGGACTTCCTGCTGGTCTACAATGTAAAGGTCCTTCTGTTTCCTGCTAGCTGGAGGCAGGACTTCCTGCTGGTCTACAATGTAAAGGTCCATGTGTTTCCTGTTAGCTGGAGGCGGGACTTCCTGCTGGTCTAGGATGTAAAGATCTACGTGTTACCTGTTAGCTGGAGGCGGGACTTCCTGCTGGTCTTTTCAGGCTAAAGGCAGTGGGACTAACAAGGTCGGGCTTCATGGCTCAGGGGAAAGTGGACTATGTGTGATCCAGTAGGAATAACATGGGGTCACCCTGATATTAACATGGGTCACCCTGATGTTAACATGGGGTCACCCTGATATTAACATGGGTCACCCTGATATTAACATGGGTCACCCTGATATTAACATGGGGGCACCCTGATATTAACATGGGGGCACCCTGATGTTAACATGGGGTCAACCTGATGTTAACATGGGGGCACCCTGATGTTAACATGGGGGCACCCTGATATTAACATGGGGCACCCTGATATTAACATGGGGCACCCTGATGTTAACATGGGGGCACCCTGATATTAACATGGGGCACCCTGATGTTAACATGGGGGCACCCTGATATTAACATGGGGGCTCCCTGATGTTAATATGGGGGCTCCCTGTTTTGAGCAGTGGTGTTGAGGTGCTCGGGGGTCTCACCGGGCACGGAGGGGGGGCGGCGGGGCCTGGGGCCCGGGCCCTGGCTCTGGAGGCGCCGGAGGGCCATGCCAGAGCGGGTGGTCATGGGGGAGGGGGGGGTGGGGGGAGGACGCGGGCTGGGCCTTCACTCCCCGCTGGAGGTCACCTGCCCAGTCTGCTGGGGGGGAAGGGGGGGGAGAGAGGAGAGAGTAGGGGGGAGAGAGGAGAGAGTAGGGGAGAGAGAGGAGAGAGTAGGGGGGAGAGAGGTCAGAGTAGGGGAGAGAGAGGAGAGAGTAGGGGGGAGAGAGGAGAGAGTAGGGGGGAGAGAGGTCAGAGTAGGGGAGAGAGAGGAGAGAGTAGGGGGGGGGGGAGGAGAGAGTAGGGGGGAGAGAGGTCAGAGTAGGGGGGAGAGAGGTCCGAGTAGGGGGGAGAGAGGTCAGAGTAGGGGGGAGAGAGGAGTGAGTAGGGGGGAGAGAGGTCAGAGTAGGGGGGAGAGAAGAGAGAGTAGGGGGGGAGAGAGGTCAGAGTAGGGGAGAGAGAGGAGAGAGTAGGGGGGAGAGAGGTCAGAGTAGGGTGGAGAGAGGAGAGAGTAGGGGGAGAGAGGTCAGAGTAGGGGAGAGAGAGGAGAGAGTAGGGGGGAGAGAGGAGAGAGTAGGGGGGAGAGAGGAGAGAGTAGGGGGGGAGAGAGAGGTCAGAGTAGGGGAGAGAGAGGAGAGAGTAGGGGGGAGAGAGGAGTGAGTAGGGGGGAGAGAGGTCAGAGTAGGGGGGAGAGAAGAGAGAGGCGAGAGGAGAATGGAGAGAGGAGAGAGTAGGGGGGAGAGAGGTCAGAGTTTGGGGGAGAGAGGGGAGAGTATGGGGGAGAGAGGAGACAGGAGAACCTCTGAGCAGTCCGTTCTAGTATGAGCCCGTGGGGACAGTCCTGCGTCTGTCCGGTCACCCTGTCCTGAACAGATCCCTCCTCCTCCCCCTCCCCCTCCCCCTCCTCCTCCTCCTCCTCCTCCTCCTCCTCTCTCCTCCTCCTCCTCCTCCTCTCCCTCCTCTCTCTCTCTCTCCCGCTCCCCTCTCCCCTTCCTCTCCCCCCCACTGGGTTATTTGTGTTTCTGTGATCCAGGACTGAACTTATAAAGTTGAGTTGAGGTGACAGGGGCGGCCATGCGTCCTCTGTACAACTAAATATAGCGACGCCCCTCTGCCCTCCTCCTCTTCCTGCTCCTCCTCCTCCTCTTCCTGCTCCTGCTCCTCCTCCTCCTCTCCCTCCCCCTCCTCCTCCTCTTCCTGCTCATCCTCTCCCTCCTCCTCTTCCTGCTCATCCTCCTCCTCCTCCTCTCCCTCCCCCTCCTTCTCTTCCTGCTCATCCTCCTCCTCCTCCTCTTCCTGCTCCTCCTCCTCCTCCTCATCCTCCTTCTCTTCCTGCTCCTCCTCCTCCTCCTCCTCCTCCTCCTCCTAGCAGTGGTAGCCTAGCGGTGGTAGCCTAGCGGTAGTAGCCTAGCGGTGGTAGCCTAGCGCTGGTTTTCTAGCGCTGGTAGCCTAGCGGCGGTAGCCTAGCGGTGGTAGCCTAGCGGTGGTAGCATAGTGCAGCTATAACCAGCAGACCTTCGTAGGAGCGCATGCTGACGATGAAGCGGTCCAGCTGGCAGCGCAGGAAGTTCCTCTCCTCCTCCAGCTCCTCGATGCGCCTCTGCTGCCAGGCGTTCTTCTCCAGGGACACGTAGAGGTGGGTGCGCAGGTTAGAGATCAGCATGAAGGAGCTGTAGGGGGGCGGAGCCTCCGAGACCAGGCCCTCTGGAGCCGGGGGGGGACAGGAAACATCAACGGTGACCCTAACTCCAGCTTCTAACTCTTTGACCCTAGCGGTCTCTGTGGTGTGCGGGGGATGGGTTAACCTGGTGATGGTTAGTGGGTTCTACGAACATCATGTAACCCTAACCCTGTGCGGTCCGGTGTTACTGGATGGACTGCGCTCACAACTGGTTCCATAGAGGATGGGGAGGACTATGTAGTTCTGAGGTCAGACTCTACACCCCCCCCCCCCCCCCCGTTAGGATCAGGGTTAGTGCTCCAGTCAGACTCTACCCCTGTCTTTACACCACTGGTTAGTCTTCAGCCCTGCTTCACTACGGTTAATCTGACTTCTAAACCCACCACTATAACCTCATCTGATCTAGTCTCATAACATAATACATGTTATATAATCCATAAAATAATGATGCGTAAATAAAGCTTTATGCTATACCGTAAAGCTATAGTTACTAAAGTACTGTCAGCTCAGAGTAACTAAAGCTTTGGTTTAGTTTAGCTAAGTTTAGTTTAGTAGGCTGTACTGTCAGCTCAGAGTAACTAAAGCTTTGGTTTGGTTTAGTTTAGTTTAGTTTAGTTTAGTTTAGTTTAGTTTAGTTTAGTAAGCTGGACTGTCAGCTCCTGATGCGCTCAGAGTAACTTAAGCTTTAGTTACTGTTTAGTTACTGTTTAGTTTAGTTTAGTTAGTAGTTGGTCGGCTATGCGGTCAGCTCACCGTCGATGAGGTGGGGCGGGGCGTGGTAGCAGGGTGCACGCTGCATGTTCTCCTCCAGGCTGAAGGGAACCTCATAGGCGTCCAGGTACAGACTCCCTCCTCCGCCTCCTCCTCCTCCTCCTCCTCCTCCTCCTCCACCTGAGGAGGGTAAAGTGAGCTCCAATATGGAGGAGTTGTACTACTGTTCAACTTAACACAAGTATTACCTCTGGTGGTATAAAGAGAGGTCCTTAAGGAGCAGGTAGGGGTTAGACAGTACAGAGACAGGTCATTAAGGAGCAGGTAGGGGTTAGACAGTACAGAGACAGGTCCTTAAGGAGCAGGTAGGGGTTAGACAGTACAGAGACAGGTCATTAAGGAGCAGGTAGGGGTTAGACAGTACAGAGACAGGTCATTGAGGAGCAGGTAGGGGTTAGACAGTACAGAGACGGGTCATTAAGGAGCAGGTAGGGGTTAGACAGTACAGAGACAGGTCCTTAAGGAGCAGGTAGGGGTTAGACAGTACAGAGACAGGTCCTTAAGGAGCAGGTAGGGGTTAGACAGTTCAGAGACAGGTCATTGAGGAGCAGGTAGGGTTTAGACAGTACAGAGACAGGTCATTAAGGAGCAGGTAGGGGTTAGACAGTACAGAGACAGGTCATTAAGGAGCAGGTAGGGGTTAGACAGTACAGAGACAGGTCATTAAGGAGCAGGTAGGGGTTAGACAGTACAGAGACAGGTCATTGAGGAGCAGGTAGGGGTTAGACAGTACAGAGACGGGTCATTAGGGAGCAGGTAGGGGTTAGACAGTACAGAGACAGGTCATTAAGGAGCAGGTAGGGGTTTAAACAGTAGAGACCAGTCTTTAAAGAGCAGTAAGGGGATAGACACAGAGACAGTATATAAAGAGGATCTTAGTCCGATTAATTAGGTATATTTACATTGGCTTAATTTTTTTATTCTATAGGAAATTAAATAACTGGTGTAAAGGATATTGAACCATTTCGTGCTGTAACTGGTCAGGGCTAGTGTTCAAAACGTGTCTTAATCCCATCGTCATCCTCCCAGCCTACAGTATAGGCTGCCTTTAAAGGCTGTAGCCTTACCACTAACCACAGCCATGGAACGGACCCTGCTACACACTTTATACTATTAACATTAATATTAATGTGTGAATCAGCACTTTATTTTACCTGCGGTCTCCGTTTCGTTCCTGCTCGGGCTCGGATTCATCTCTGCGCAAATGTCGCTTAAACTCTGAGAAACGAGCGATTAACTTGTTGATAGTGACGAATAGGGACGATAAATTACTTTCTCCAAACTTTTCCTATTTTCTATAAATACAGAAGTCGGTTCGCCGTGTTGAGTTATAGTGCAGTAATATCGGCTGAAGGTTTGCAGAGTTCAGTCACAAGGCGAAACTCTCTCACTAATTACCTGATTATAAGTGCCTGGCGAGGAGCGGTCTGCGCCTGCGCACACGCGCTAATGTCAATGTTTTTATTTATTTATGAATAATTCTATTTTTGCCGTCAACTTCCTATTCATGCCCTCGGTTATATGTATAAGTGCATAAAAGGTGCGTGTACTTGGAATATGTGGGGTCCCAGTCAAAAAGGGCTATTGGTAATACGAAACTTGGGCGGGGCTCAGGTGTGTGTGTAATGTGTGTATGCATGTATATGTGTGTGTGTGTGTGTGTGTGTGTGTGTGTGTGTGTGTGTGTGCGTGTGTGTGTGTGGTGTGTGTGTGGTGTGTGTGTGTGCGTGCAGCCAGGTAGCCTACGGAAGGACGTCGTCGCTGTGACCGGGCGTGGAGCAGCAGACCGGATCCCCTCTGATCAGAGCTAGGCTAGCCTCAGTCCAAGGCACCGCAACCAAACCGAACAGTAAGTCCAACCTCAGGTCGTATAACTTGGTAATAAGAAGTTGGATCCCAGGCCTATTTTGTTCTAACGCAGATCTGGGGTCTGCTGTTCCGACCTGCAGAGTCTTGGTCCTGGCTGTGGCGAACTATATTTAAATATGCTCTATCCGCGATGATTGTGTGTGTGTGTGTGTGTGTGTGTGTGTGTGTGTGTGTGTGTGTGTGTGTGTGTGTGTGTGTGTGTGTGTGTGTGGTGTGTGTGTGTGTGTGTGTGTGTGTGTGTGTGTGTGTGTGTGTGTGTGTGTGTGTGTGTGTGTGTGTGTGTGTGTGTGTGACATGGTATGTGCATGTATAGTGTGTTTGTGGGTGTCGGTTCCAGGATCGAGGAGTAAAGTTACCTCGGATAAATGAAGCACGCATTCAAACTTTTTAAGGAAAGGAAAAAGTCACCCGGTATCGTAAACGCGATACCGTCCATTGTCCTTGGTTCTCCGCGGTCCTTCCTTGTTTCGTTGTGTTTCTCTCTTAATTGTGGGGAAGCTACTTTACTCTAATGTCATTGTCTCAATACCAGACTGCTCTCTGTGGTCCCGTCCAGCTCCAGGTATTTGGGGGACGTCTATCTGGCTACCAGAACCTTTGGGCTGGGAGTTTAGGGCGAAGGTAATAGTGTATAGTGACGTCTATAGTGTATAGTGACGTCTATAGTGTAGGGACATGGGCGAGGCCATCTTTGTTATTGCGTCATCTCGGTCTACTCTAAGAATTCCAAGATGACAAAAAAGGGGGGTGCCTCCGTGAAATGCCGCAGGAAAGCTGGGAGATTTCCCCACTTCCAACTCGGAAGGCTGGTCTCCTAGGCATCTGGATCACATCATGACGTCAGTGTAAAGTGACGTCCAGAGTGACGTATAAAGTGCATAGTGAAGTCTATAGTGTTGACTTCTATATTGTATAGTGACGTCTATAAAGTATATTGACGTCTATAGTGAATAGTGACGTCTATAGTACATAGTGACGTCTATAGTGTATAGTGACGTCTATAGTGTTGACGTCTACATTGTATAGTGACGTCTATAAAGTATAGTGACGTCTATAGTGCATAGTGACGTCTATAGTGCATAGTGACGTCTATAGTGTATAGTGCATAGTGACGTCTATAGTGTCTAGTGACGTCTTTAGTGCATAGTGACGTCTATAGTGTCTAGTGACGTCTATAGTGCATAGTGACGTCTATAGTGCATAGTGACGTCTATAGTGCATGGTGACGTCTATAGTGCATGGTGACGTCTATAGTGCATGGTGACGTCTATAGTGCATAGTGACGTCTATAGTGCATAGTGACGATAGTGTATAGTGACGTCTATAGTGCATAGTGACGTCTATAGTGCATAGTGACGTCTATAGTGCATAGTGACGTCTATAGTGCATAGTGACGTCTATAGTGCATAGTGACGATAGTGTATAGTGACGTCTATAGTGTCTAGTGACGTCTATAGTGCATAGTGACGTCTATAGTGCATAGTGATGCTTGGTAGATATATAATACTATATGCTATTTATTGTGTTTATTTATTCATGACTGGGAACTGAAAATTGAATTGTGTACTCTGGATGAATAAAGTTATCTGAGGCTTATATCTTAAAATGGCCCCGACACACTTTTACGAGACTGCAGATCCGTGTTTGCTGACTGTGTTAGGCTTGCGATGTCGGATCATGGGGAGGAAGATGGATGCCCATATAACTTGGGAGGTTAATCATGCAGATTTCCCACAGGTATGTCAGTGTGCCAGCGATGCTTGAGAACGATTGGTGGGGGAGGTTGAGGGGGAGGGAGGTGGCGGTGTGCTATTGCGGAGCAGCGCAGCGACTCATCGCTCAGTGCGGCGTTCTATCGCTCAGTGTAGCGTTCTATCGCTCAGGTGGTGTTCTATCGCTCAGCGTGGTGTTCTATCGCTCAGCGCGGCGTTCTATCGCTCAGCGCGGCGTTCTATCGCTCAGCGCGGCGTTCTATCGCTCAGCGCGGCGTTCTATCGCTCAGCGCGGCGTTCTATCGCTCAGCGTGGCGTTCTATCGCTCAGCGCGGCGTTCTATCGCTCAGCGTGGCGTTCTATCGCTCAGCGCGGCGTTCTATCGCCTCATGCGCAGCGTTCATATCGCCTCAGACCCTCAGACCCTGTCCTCAGACCATGGTTCTCAGGCCCCCTGTCCTCAGACCCTCCAGACCCTGTCCTCAGACCCCGTACTCAGACCCTCAGACCCTGTCCTCAGACCCTCAGACCCTGTCCTCAGACCCTCAGACCCTGTCCTCAGACCCTCAGACCCTGTCCTCAGACCCCGTCCTCAGACCCTCAGACCCTGTCCTCAGACCCTCAGACCCTGTCCTCAGACCCCGTCCTCAGACCCTCAGACCCTGTCCTCAGACCCTCAGACCCTCGGACACTGTCCTCAGACCCTGTCCTCAGACCCCGTCCTCAGACCTCAGACCCGTAGTCCTCAGACCCTCAGACCTCTCTCCTCAGACCCTCAGACCTCAGACGCCTGTCCTCAGACCCTCAGACCCTCAGACCCTGTCCTCAGACCCGTTCCTGTCTCCAGGCCATGCAGCTGAAGGGGCTGTCCCACTGTAAGGGGGCGCTGGCCTTCGCCCTCCTCATGGACCTCCTGGGGGGGGCGTCCCTGCCTGCTCGGGGTCTTCGCCCCGCTGGAGCTCAACGGACAGGACTTCGGAGACCTGCTGGTGTACACAGGTACAGTACTGACGGAGTAGCTCCACCCTAACACCACAGGTACTGTACTGACGGAGTAGCCTCACCCTAACACCACCGGGGTACAGTACTGACGGCAGTAGCCTCACCCTAACACCACCGGGTACAGTACTGACGGAGTAGCTCCACCCTAACACCACCGGGTACAGTACTGACGGAATAGCTCCACCCTAACACCACCGGCTACAGTACTGACGGAAGTAGCCTCCACCCTAACACCACCGGGTACAGTACTGACGGAGTAGCTCCACCCTAACACCACCAGGTACTGTACTGACGGAGTAGCCTCACCCCCTAACACCACCGGTACAGTACTGACGGAGTAGCTCCACCCTAACACCACCGGGTACCAGTACTGACGGAGTAGCTCCACCATAACACCACCAGGTACAGTACTGACGGAGTAGCTCCACCCCTAACACCACCGGGTACAGTACTGACGGAGTAGCTCCACCCTAACACCACCGGGTACAGTACTGACGGAGTAGCTCCACCCTAACACCACCAGGTACAGTACTGACGGAGTAGCTCCACCCTAACACCACGGGGTACAGTACTGACGGAGTAGCTCCACCCTAACACCACACAGTACAGTACTGACGGAGTAGCTCCACCATAGTACCACCAGGTACAGTACTGACGGAGTAGCTCCACCCTAACACCACCAGGTACAGTACTGACGTACTGAGTAGTACTGTGAGTACTCCATTCTGATTGGCCAATACACATTCCAAGACTCTAAGTTCCTTTCCAACACCACACGTACTGTGTAGTGTAAGGCACACTACACCTCGATACAAACACACACCACCACCTCATACTACCCGCACACTACACCCTCGATACAAACACCACCACCTCATACTACACGCACACTACACCTCGAATTACAAAACACCACCACCTCATACTACCCGCACACTACACCTCAGACACAAAGCACCACAACCTCTATCATACACGACACCTACACCTCCCCCGATACAACAACACACCCACCTCATTATACAAGCACATCTACACCTCGTAACAAACCCCACACCTCACCATACGACAGGTCACACTCACACCTCGGTACCAAACAACCACCACCTCATACTAGCACGACCACACTACACGATACAAACCCAACCACCTTCATACTGCACGCACACTACACCTCGATACAAACACCACCACCTATACTGCCAGCAACACTACACGGTACAAACACCCCAATCTAATACTACAAGCACACTACACCTCGATACAAAACCACCACCCTCTACTACACGCCACATACACCTCGATACCAACACCCCACACCTCATACTACACGCACAACTTACACCTTCGATATAAACACAACCAACTCATACTACACACAACACCATCAACACACAGCACATCAACACACAATATACCATCACACAATATATCAACACACAACACATCAACACACAACACATACAAAACATCTACCAGCTACCAGATGTCAGAAACAGTGTGTGTGTGTGTGTCCAGGGGCCCTCCTGGTGGTGCTCTCCTTGGGGGGCTGGGTCCTCTGGTACTCTGGGAACATCGAGGGCCTTCCCTCCAGGAAGGAGCTGGGCCACATCGGCTCGGCCGTGGACCGCCTGGCCCGCAACCTCAGCCGGAGGATCCACACCTTCAGGAGCCGCCACCCCTGACCCCTGACCCCTGACCCCTGACCCACCGGGACCTGGGTGAGGAGACGCTCAGGGGGGAGACATAATAATACCATGAGAACTAAATACAACTGAATGCACATGCTTCATTCAGTGGAGACTCTGAGAGTTACTTAGTGTCTCGTGATCACGTCTCTGTCCTGGTGTCTGGTGGATCACGTCTCTGTCCTGGTGTCTGGTTGGATCACGTCTCTGTCCTGGTGTCTGGTTGGATCACGTCTCTGTCCTGGTGTCTGGTTGGATCACGTCTCTGTCCTGGTGTCTGGTTGGATCACGTCTCTCTCTGTCCTGGTGGCTGGTTGGATCACGTCTCTCTCTCTGTCCTGGTGGCTGGTTGGATCACGTCTCTCTCTGTCCTGGTGTCTGGTTGGATCACGTCTCTGTCCTGGTGTCTGGTTGGATCACGTCTCTGTCCTGGTGTCTGGTTGGATCACGTCTCTGTCCTGGTGTCTGTTGGATCACGTCTCTCTCTGTCCTGGTGTCTGGTTGGATCACGTCTCTGTCCTGGTGTCTGGTTGGATCACGTCTCTGTCCTGGTGTCTGGTTGGATCACGTCTCTGTCCTGGTGTCTGGTTGGATCACGTCTCTGTCCTGGTGTCTGGTTGGATCACGTCTCTGTCCTGGTGTCTGGTTGGATCACGTCTCTGTCCTGGTGTCTGGTTGGATCACGTCTCTGTCCTGTGTCTGGTTGGATCACGTCTCTGTCCTGGTGTCTGGTTGAATCACGTCTCTGTCCTGGTGTCTGGTTGGATCACGTCTCTGTCCTGGTGTCTGGTTGGATCACGTCTCTGTCCTGGTGTCTGGTTGGATCACGTCTCTGTCCTGGTGTCTGGTTGGATCACGTCTCTGTCCTGTCTGGTTGGATCACGTCTCTGTCCTGGTGTCTGGTTGGATCACGTCTCTGTCCTGGTGTCTGGTTGGATCACGTCTCTGTCCTGGTGTCTGGTTGGATCACGTCTCTGTCCTGGTGTCTGGTTGGATCACGTCTCTGTCCTGGTGTCTGGTTGGATCACGTCTCTGTCCTGGTGTCTGGTTGGATCACGTCTCTCTCTGTCCTGGTGTCTGGTTGGATCACGTCTCTGTCCTGGTGTCTGGTTGGATCACGTCTCTGTCCTGTGTCTGGTTGGATCACGTCTCTGTCCTGGTGTCTGTTGGATCACGTCTCTGTCCTGGTGTCTGGTTGGATCACGTCTCTGTCCTGGTGTCTGGTTGGATCACGTCTCTGTCCTGGTGTCTGGTTGGATCACGTCTCTGTCCTGGTGTCTGGTTGGATCACGTCTCTGTCCTGGTGTCTGGTGGATCACGTCTCTGTCCTGGTGTCTGGTTGGATCACGTCTCTGTCCTGGTGTCTGGTTGGATCACGTCTCTGTCCTGGTGTCTGGTTGGATCACGTCTCTGTCCTGGTGTCTGGTTGGATCACGTCTTTCTCTGTCCTGGTGGCTGGTTGGATCACGTCTCTGTCCTGGTGGCTGGTTGGATCACGTCTCTCTCTGTCCTGGTGTCTGGTTGGATCACGTCTCTGTCCTGGTGTCTGGTTGGATCACGTCTCTGTCCTGGTGTCTGGTTGGATCACGTCTCTGTCCTGGTGTCTGGTTGGATCACGTCTCTGTCCTGGTGTCTGGTTGGATCACGTCTCTCTCCCGGTGGCTACCGTTGGATCACGTCTCTCTCTTCTCCTCGTAGGCCGTCAGATCCAGAGACCAGCTGAGCGATCTCCGACCCACCGGTTCAGCGTCGATACGATGTGTTGATACATGTCCTCTCCTCTGCTCCTGTTACTGTGAAACAGACGACTGAAGCCCATGTCCTGTGCATTTCTGACCCGTTTTAAAGCAGGGTTTGTTAGTTGTAGACTTAATATTGTGTTGTGTTTGGCCCCATGCATCTTTAATAAATGTTGAAATCTGATTCTTTGTCATTTAAGTGTTTTTTTATTATTATTTTAACTCTAAACCGGGAGCTGAGTTAGCCATTAGACTTAACCTAACCCTACTGTTCTACACATACCGTGTTCCAATACTACCTCGCTACTTAGTGCTAGAAGACTTTAGTAGGGCCAAATGCATCGTGTGAAAGTGCAGTATACCAAAAATACAAAGATATTGTACTATGTCCAGTCACACTTTGCATTGTATGCACACTGTTACTTTGTAATGGTAGCTGCAGTACGTACAGCAAGTAAAAGGGGAAAAGTAGGGGACTGGGAACGCAGCCAGACTCCAAGTGGAACCATCATGAATCGTTACCGCCACCAGGGGGAGCGCTCATTCCGCCTGTACTACACAACGACGCCTAAGAACAAAACGCTGTTCAACAACACAACGCTGTTCAACAACACAGCGTTGTTGAGTACTCCATTCTGATTGGCCATACCATTCCAAGACTAAGTTCATTTCCAACGCCACACGTACTGTGTAGTGTACGCGCACACTACACCTCGGTACAAACACCACCACCTCATACTACACGCACACTACACCTCGATACAAACACCACCACCTCATACTACACGCACACTACACCTCGATACAAACACCACC
Source organism: Gadus chalcogrammus (assembly GCF_026213295.1). NCBI lineage: Eukaryota > Metazoa > Chordata > Actinopteri > Gadiformes > Gadidae > Gadus > Gadus chalcogrammus. The sequence continues at coordinate 138,729 of NC_079433.1, read as the reverse complement.
AACTCATACTACACGCACACTACACCGATATAAACACCACCAACTCATACTACACGCACACTACACCTCGATACAAACACCACCACCTCATACTACACGCACACTACACCTCGGTACAAACACCACCACCTCATACTACACACACACCACACCTTGATACAAACACCACCACCTCATACTACACGCACACCACACCTCGATACAAACACCACCACCTCATACTACACGCACCCACACCTCGATACAAACACCACCCCTCATACTACAACACGCACACACACCTTGATACAAACACTAACCACATCACCACATAATAGACAGCTCACTACACCTTGATAAGAACACCACCTGATAATACACAGATCACACTATCACAGCGTAGCAGCTTGTGATATGATCTTCAGAACGAGCTCATGAAAGCTCAGTTAAAGCCCAGCGTGGTTCTGCTCTGAATAAAAGTGGATAATCTGAACTTTCTTACAGTAGGTCTCTCTCTCTCTGTCTGTCTGTCTGTCTCTCACCCGTTTCTCTATCTCTCTCTCTCTCTCTCTCTCTCTCTCTCTCTCTCTCTCTCTCTCTCTCTCTCTCTGTCTCTCACCCGTTTCTCTCTCTCTCTCTCTCTCTCTCTCTCTCTCTGTCTCTCACCCGGTTTCTCTCTCTCTCTCTCTCTCTCTCTCTCTCTCTCTCTCTCTCTCTCTTTCTCTCTCTCTCCTGCCCCCAGGCGTAGTGGAGGCTGGAGGTGATGTTGCGTCCTGACCTGTCTCTGTACTGTCTAACCCCTACCTGCTCCTTAATGACCTGTCTCTGTACTGTCTAACCCCTACCTGCTCCTTAATGACCTGTCTCTGTACTGTCTAACCCCTACCTGCTCCTTAATGACCTGTCTCTGTACTGTCTAACCCCTACCTGCTCCTTAATGACCTGTCTCTACTGTCTAACCCCTAACTGCTCCTTAATGACCTGTCTCTGTACTGTCTAACCCCTACCTGCTCCTTAATGACCCGTCTCTGTACTGTCTAACCCCTACCTGCTCCTCAATGACCTGTCTCTCTACTGTTTAACCCCTACCTGCTCCTTAATGACCTGTCTCTGTAATGTCTAACCCCTACCTGCTCCTTAACGACCTGTCCTCTGTACTGTCTAACCCTACCTGCTCCTTAATGACCGGTCTCTGTACTGTCTAACCCTACCTCTCCTTAATGACCTGTCTCTGTACTGTCTAACCCCTACCTGCTCCTTAATGACCGGTCTCTGTACTGTCTAACCCCTACCTGCTCCTTAATGACCCGTCTCTGTACTGTCTAACCCCTACCTGCTCCTTAATGACCTGTCTATGTACTGTCTAACCCCTACCTGCTCCTTAATGACCCGTCTCTGTACTGTCTAACCCCTACCTGCTCCTTAAGACCGTCTCTGTACTGTCTAACCCCTACCTGCTCCTTAATGACCCGTCTCTGTACTGTCTAACCCCTACCTGCTCCTTAATGACCCGTCTCTGTGTCTCACTAAGTTGAAGTCACTTTGTTGTATTTGTGTTCTTTAGGAGATGTTGGTTAGGGTTAGGGTTAGGGTTAGGGTTAGGGTTAGGGTTAGGGTTAGGGTTAGATGTTGGTTGCTTACTACGGTCTATGTGGCTCCATTTAGAGCGGCTCACCCTCCCTCCCTCCCTCCCTCCCTTCTTCCCTCCCTCCCAGCCTCCTTCCTTCCCTCCCTCCCTCCCTCCCTCCCTCCCTCCCAGCCTCCCTCCCTCCCTGCCTCCCTCCCTCCTTCCCTCCTTCCCTCCCTCCCTCCCAGCCTCCCTCCTTTCCTTCCCTCCCTCCCCAGCCTCCCTCCTCTCCCAGCCTCCCTCCCTCCCTCCCAGCCTCCCTCCTTGCCTCCCTCCCTCCCTCCTTCCCTCCCTCCTCCCTCCCGCCCCCTCCCTCCCTCCCTCCCTCCCAGCCTCCCTCCTTCCCTCCCTCCTTCCCTCCTTCCTCTTCCCTCCCTCCCTCCCAGCCTCCCTCCTTTCCTTCCCTCCCTCCTCCCAGCCTCCCTCCCTCCCTCCCTCCCAGCCTCCCTCCTTGCCTCCCTCCCTCCCTCCCTCCTTCCTTCCCTCCCTCCCTCCCTCCCAGCCTCCCTCCCTCCACCGCAGGGAGACTCCTGCCAAACAGAGGATCAACAGATCACAGCAGGTGGGAGTTGTACAACAACAACTAAGAATAACTAGACCCCAGCGCCCTCAGGACCGGTCATGGGGAACTCCAGGAGCGGCGCGGTGTCGAAGGAGATCCTGGAGGAGCTGAAGATGAACACCAGTTCACGGAGATGGAGATCGTCCAGTGGTACGAGGACTTCCAGAAGCAGTGTCCCCAGCGGACGCATCTCCAAGGAAGACTTTGAGGGCATCTACAGCCGCTTCTTCCCAGACAGCTCCGCCCAGACCTACGCACACCACGTCTTCCGCTCCTTCGACACCAACGACGACGGCACCCTGGACTTCAAGGAGTACATCATTGCCCTCCACCTCACGTCCACGGGGAAGACCGCCCGCAAGCTGGAGTGGGCCTTCTCGCTGTTCGACGTCGACAAGAACGGCTACATCACCAAGGCCGAGGTCAGAGAGATCTGCGCGGTGAGTGGTGGGGGGGAAGGTTGTCGTCGTGGTTTCCATCGTCCTGCAGTGGCTGGTGCCTCTTTGTAGCGGATCCCCTGACAGCCCGTGGGGATTATCAGTGTGGGAGGGGAGCCGAGTTCAGTAGTAGAAGCTGTTTTGCGGTCTTGACGTGCGGGCGCTCAGTCTACTGTGACGTCTTCCTGAGGGCAGGAGGTGAAGAGGCAGCGTCCCGGGTGGGTCTCCGATGATGCCCTTGGCACCCTCCGGGTGCAGCGGGTGTGATGGATGGCCTCCAGCCTGGGGAGATGGGTGCCGGTGATCCTCTTTCTGCTGCGGTGCAGCGTACCACACTGTGATGCAGTATGTGAGAACTGACTCGATGGCTGACTTGTAGAGGCTCCCCACAGCTGGTGTGGCAGACGTGCCCTCTTCAAGCACCTCAGGAATGAAGCCTCCTTTCTTTGCTGTCGCCGGGATGTTGACGGTCAGAGTCAGGTTGTGGCTGATGTTGACCCCGAGGCACCTGATGTTCTGCACAACCTCCACTGTCTCGCCTCCGATGGTGATGGGGAATGGAGGAAGGCTTTGGTCCTCCGCCTGAAGTCCAGGATCATCTCCTTTGTTGTTGCTGCGTTGAGGATCAGGTTGTTCTCTTGGCTCCAGCTCACCAGGTTCTCTACCTCTGTCCTGTAAGCAGTCTCGTTATTACTCGTGACCCTGCCTACCACGATGGTGTCGTCTGCTAACTATAATATGGTGTTGGCCTCTTGGGTGGTTTGCAGTCGAGGTGTAGAGGGAGAGAGGAAGGGCTCAACACACAACCCTGTGGTGCACCGATGTTCAGGGTGATGCTGAAGAGACCTGTCTCCCCATGCGTCCGTGGTCGGCCGGTGCGGAAGTCCAGGACCCAGCTGCTCAGGTGTGTGTTGAGGCCAGGTGTTCGTGGTCCAGCTAAGTGGAAAAGTTATGGGTGGGGGATGGTGTTTGAAGTGGAGCTATAGTCTATAAATAGCATCCGCACATAACCGCTGGTCAAGTGTGTAGTGGGAGTGGAGGGCTATTGACACTGCGTCCTCGGTCTACCTGTTTGCCCTATAGGCAAATTGGTGGTGGTTCAAGGAGGGTGGGATGCTGTTCTTCTAGTGTCCCAGTACCAGACTTCAAAGCACTTCATCACCACCGGTGTCAGCGCCACTGGGCGATAGTCATTGAGTCCTGATGGCTGATTGCTTTGACAGGGATGATTGTGGCTCTCTTGAGGCTGTGGGGCGAGGCCTGCAGCAGGGAGGTGTTAAAACAGGTGTAACCTATTACAGGTGCGCGAGCACCGCACTCAGCTCCCCTGTGCAGTGCTGCAGAACCCACCCTGGTGGTATGTAACAGAAGTGAGGACCACCACGGTAAACTGCCTTGGCAGATAAAACGGTTGCATTTCACTGTATCAATTCCAAGTCCGGGAGCAAAATGTCTCAACAATGTCAGTGGTGGTGCACCATGACCATACCATATATGGGCACACCCCCGCCTTTATCCTTACTGGAGTCAGCTGTTCGGTCCGCTAGGTAAACGTCCGAC
>NC_079433.1:97500-134464 GCF_026213295.1 Gadus chalcogrammus | reverse complement strand
CACTCACTTCTGGCACTTAAAGGTCCCATGGCATGCTACTTTATGGATGCTTCTACATAGGCGTTAGTGGGCCCCTAATACAGTAATTGAACACGTTCAAGAAATTCAGCCTTGGTGCAGAATTACAGCCACTACGAGCCAGTCCCACGATGAGCTCTCCACAGACGTGCCGTTTTTAGAGGCGGGTTAAGGAGGAGGGTGGGGGTGTGGCCCTGAGCAGCTTGCGACTACGGTACCATGCGCTCTGTTTACAGCGGATGTATCACAATGGCGAGGTGCACACAGCCTTTAGCCGTGTTCTGTAAATATTCTAGAACACTCTGGGTGCTCCGGCAGGAGTCCTGGAGCTCTCTATATAAATAATAGCATATTATATATCGATAACTATAGATAATAGTCATTATCACGGCAAAAAGCTGTGTGCGCCTCCAGATATCAAGAATATCAAACGACTGTGTTGGGTTCTCCGACTCCTCTGGTTCTTCCACATCAATCTGAAGTCACAGACTGAACCGCGACACGGAGAAAGGATGGTTGCAGTTCGCAGACTCCCGTTACTTTCACAACTAGACTTGTAGTGGGGGTTCAACAATCCCTTTCTCCTCCATGGCGCGGTTCAATCTGGACTTCAGAGTCAAAGCCAAAGTTCCTTTCCCCAAAATCCCTCTCCGAGTGCCGAGTTAACCATGGCAGAGTTAACCCGCACAACGAGTCTCGTTGTGGAAGTAGCAGAGACAGAGAACCCCCCAGTCTAGTCTTTTCACCAAATGGGAGCTTGACACAAGCTTGCATTATTGTATTGCGTGTTACGCGCCATAACACCAACAGCAGAACGGTTATCCAAACAACAAAGAAGGGTACAACATAGGGCTGTACAGTATGGACTAAAATGTAGATCATGGTATGATTTGAGGCATAGACGGTAACGGTAGTACATCACGGTATGTTAATTGTATCTTCTAATTTCGATTTAAATGCTTCTGAAGGGGTGGATTTCTTTCTCCACTTGCTTGCAGACCTCCCCGTATAGTTTTGGCAGCGCAATTTGGCTGAAGTGTGTGCGGGCATGTAACGCGTACCTGGGATCGCTGTCAAGTCTGTCCCTGGGAAAGGTAACGTTGCGCCGATTTGAAAAAGGAACTATGTTTCGTTACCATATATTCAGTAGTTGCGAGTAACTTTACATTTTACATGCAAAAGTTGTAACGTTACTGTATTAACGTGCTTTACTTGGTAACGCGTTACACAGAACACTAACGCGTAGCACAGAACATGTCTACCGGTCACTCCGGTAACGTCAAAATCCATACCGTAACGCGAATTTCACACCGGTGTACTTTCTATACCGTTTATACCGTACACCCCTAGTACAACACATGCTATACAGTGCACACACACACACACACACACACACACACACACACACACACACACACACACACACACACACACACACACACACACACACACACACACACACACACACACACACACACACACACACCTCATTGGGGGGCCAAATTCTCTAGGCGGGCAAAGAAGAGAAAGAGGAGGTCACCTGGCCCCAATTCCAAATCTAAACTTCTGAGCTTTGTTTTTTCGACGGCGGGGCAGGATACCTTGTTCTCGTTTTACAACGCAATTTCTAGCCACCGGGGGACCATAGACAGGCTAGGGATACTCATATTATTGTTAGAAAACCTCATAAAGTGACATTTTCATGCCATGTGACCTTTAATGTACAAACGTATTGTATGTTGTACATCCTGGCACTTAAAAACAGTACTTAGCATGGTGTAGCATCTTACCCTAGCTGTCTCTGTTGTGTACGGGGAATGGGTTAACCTAGTGATGGTTAGTGCTTTAGTGGGCTAACCTAGTGATGTGATGGTGAGTGCTGGGCCCTTGGTTCTATGAACATCCTTAGTGTACCCACAGAGGTATATTGATGTTTCTCTTCTCCTGGCTGATCTCATATTGTAGGTGGCTCTGGATAAAGGCTCTGCTGAACGTAGCTCCTCCTCTCTCATGCGTTTCCTCACCTCCTTCTCGCCCTTCTTCTTGCGTGTCTGGACGGAGAGCGACTCCACCTCGCTCTCGTACTGGTCCACCTGCATGTTCAGCGTGTCGATGGTGTTCTGAGGAGGAGGAGAGACACAAGCGGTCAAGGTTCATCCTCGGTACCCGGCTGGGGTGAGCGTGCTCACCGGTTCCTGACCACTCCCCTGGCCACGCCCCTGAAATAGGCTGCGAGGTTACGAGGCTACGAGGCTCACCGTCAGCCAGGTGCCGACCTCCTCCTTCTCCTTCTGGGCGGGGTCCACCTTCTGGGCGAGCCCCAGGCCTTCCTTGGAGTAGGCCTTCGTCTTGGTCTCACGCTCCACCACCTTGAAGCGCTCCATCTGCTGCTCAGACAGACAGACAGACAGACAGACAGACAGACAGAAGACAGACAGACAGACAGACGAGCCCACAGGAAGAGAGCGACAGACAGACAGACAGACAGACAGACAGACAGACAGACAGACAGACAGACAGACGACGCCAACAGGAAGAGACAGACAGACAGACAGACAGACAGACAAGCCCACAGGAAGAGACAGACAGACAGACAGACAGACAGACGAGCCCACAGGAAGAGAGCGACAGACAGACAGACAGACAGACAGACAGACAGACAGACAGACAGACGGACAGACGGACAGACGGACAGACGGACAGAGGGACAGACAGACAGACAGACAGACAGACAGACGAGCCCACAGGAAGAGAGCGACAGACAGACAGACAGACAGACAGACAGAGAGACAGACGGACAGAGGGACAGAGGGACAGACAGACAGACAGACAGACAGACAGACAGACAGACAGACAGACAGACAGACAGACAGACAGAGGGACAGAGGGACAGAGGGACAGACAGACAGACAGACAGACAGACAGACAGACAGACAGACAGAGGAACAGAGGGACAGACAGACAGACAGACAGACAGACAGACAGACAGACAGACGGACAGACGGACAGACAGAGGGACAGACGGACAGACAGACGGACAGACAGAGGGACAGACAGACAGACAGACAGAGGGACAGACAGACAGACAGACGGACAGAGGGACAGACAGACAGAGGGACAGAGGGACATATTGAGGGACACAGAAGGTTTCAGTGTTCAACTCATTTTGTGGCAGAACTCTAACACTCTTTAACAAACAAAATGTTAGACAATGATTAACTATTCATTCTCAGACAACACTTAATAGCAGAGTTTGGTGTTTAACAATAACCGTATAATAACAATAACTTTACAACCTAGCAGATAACCTCATGTCTGTCTGTCTGTCTGTCTGTCCCACACTCAGCGTTTAGAACCTCACGTCTGTCTGTCTGTCTGTCTGTCTGTCCCCCACTCAGCGTTTAGAACCTCACGTCTGTCTGTCTGTCTGTCTGTCCCCCACTCAGCGTTTAGAACCTCACGTCTGTCTGTCTGTCCTCCATTCAGCGTTTAGAACCTCACGTCTGTCTGTCTGTCTGTCCTCCATTCAGCGTTTAGAACCTCACGTCTGTCTGTCTGTCTGTCTGTCTGTCCCCACTCAGTGTTTAGAACCTCACGTCTGTCTGTCTGTCTGTCTGTCTGTCCCCCACTCAGCGTTTAGAACCTCACGTCTGTCTGTCTGTCTGTCTGTCCCCCACTCAGCGTTTAGAACCTCACGTCTGTCTGTCTGTCTGTCCCCCACTCAGCGTTTAGAACCTCACGTCTGTCTGTCTGTCTGTCTGTCCCCCACTCAGCGTTTAGAACCTCACGTCTGTCTGTCTGTCCTCTACTCACCGTTTCTATGAGTTTGCGGTTCTCGACGAGCTGCCGTTTGTCTTTGATCTCGTTGGATGCGACCCACGTCTTGATCTGGTCCCGCAGTCGCTGAGAGAGAAAACGAGAGAACGAGTTAATCAACCCTGCACTGCAAAAACATGCGTTGTTCCGTCATGGTTGTGAGCACAGCTTGTCTGTCGATCTGTCTGGACGATCTTTTGCTGACCACAATGATATTTAATAGGTGCAATTAATGCACACGCACACACCTGTAGTTTCTTGATCTCCTTCTTGAGGTCTGCTTCATATTTCTCCTTCTGGTTGGCGTTTGCGGCGTTGTGCAGCTGTTGGGAGAGTGTGTGTCAGCAGAGCACCAGCACAGACCACCACAGCGGACTGGGAGGAAGGCTGACACTGGGAGACCACCACAGCGGACTGGGAGGAAGGCTGACACTGGGAGAGCACCACAGAGGACTGGGAGGAAGGCTGACACTGGGAGACCACCACAGCGGACTGGGAGGAAGGCTGACACTGGGAGACCACCATAGAGGACTGGGAGGAAGGCTGACACTGGGAGACCACCACAGAGGACTGGGAGGAAGGCTGACACTGGGACACCCACCACAGCAGACTGGGAGGAAGGCTGACACTGGGAGAGCCCCACAGCTGGGAGGAAGGCTGACACTGGGAGACCACCACAGCGGACTGGGAGGAAGGCTGACACTGGGAGACCACCACAGCGGACTGGGAGGAAGGCTGACACTGGGAGAGCACCACAGAGGACTGGGAGGAAGGCTGACACTGGGACCCTCAACAACATCTGGACCATTGGTCACAGATCACAGACTGGGCCCTCCCAATCAGAGTAGGAAGTGCTGTTAAGGACAGAGTGGGCCCCCAATACAGACTCGTATGCCGCGTTTCCACTGCAGGGTGCGGTACGGTTCGGTTCGCCTCAGTCCGGTAGGGAGGGGGCGATATAGCCCAGCTCAGTTCCGAGGTGGCGTTTCCACCACCGACAGTACCCTTTATGGTAGGCCGGATGTTGATCGCCGCGGCAGCTAGGTAAACATCGTAAACAACGTCTTCCTCCCCAAGAATGCAGAGGAACGTCTCCACCTCCTTGTTCGCCCAAGCAAGCGTTTTACGCGACATGTTAATTGTAAAGAATAATACCTCGAGGCTAATGTTTGTTTGTTTTAACCCCACGTTGCCCGGAAGTGATGATTCTGTCGACCAATCAACGGAGGGGTTGTGTAGCTCAAATTTCAGGGACCCTTTCAGGCGTCTCGTCTCGTTTTCAGTACCCCAAAGGAGGAGTACTGAAAACGAGGCCAAAACGGGTACAGCTAAGTCCGGGTCACGCCCACTTTTGGCGGTGGAAACGCAAACCGTACCGCACCTTTGCGAACCGATCCGTTCCGCACCTTGCAGTGGAAATGCGGCAATAGGGGCCCCCAATACAGACTCATAGGGCCCCTACTGCGCCCCCTGAAGAGTTAGTCATTAATACAGACTCACAGGGCCCCCTGAAGAGATAGTCATTAATACACAGACTCATAGGGGCCCCTGAAGAGTTAGTCATTAATACAGACTCATAGGGGCCCCTGAAGAGTTAGTCATTAATACACAGACTCATAGGGGCCCCTGAAGAGTTAGTCATTAATACACAGACTCATAGGGGCCCCTGAAGAGTTAGTCATTAATACACAGACTCATAGGGGCCCCTGAAGAGTTAGTCATTAATACAGACTCATAGGGGCTCCTGAAGAGTTAGTCATTAATACAGACTCATAGGGGCCCCTGAAGAGTTAGTCATTAATACACAGACTCATAGGGGCCCCTGAAGAGTTAGTCATTAATACACAGACTCATAGGGGCCCTTTGGAGAGTAAGTCATTAATACACAGACTCATAGGGGCCCCTGAAGAGTTAGTCATTAATACACAGACTCATAGGGGCCCTTTGGAGAGTTAGTCATTAATACACAGACTCATAGGGGCCCTTTGGAGAGCCTTTAAGGTGTGTGGAGCTCTCTTGTAGAAGCAGACGCACACGGCCTGCAGTACGGGGCCGCTGCCCTGACGGGAGTGCGATAATTCAGCACGTGCGCACGTACACATCGGCACTGTGCACACCTCCAGCCCAACATCATCATCAAAGTGCCACACAGACAGACACACACACACACACACACACACACACGTTAAGGGGACCTCAGAGGGCCGTGTGGGAACAGGAAGTGAGCGGGCACTAGATCAAACACACGCTGACTGACAGGTGTCAACAAACATGACAGAGTGCTGGCGGGGACCAGAGCAGTACTCTCATCCACACGGGGGTTGCCCTGAGCAACGGGATGAGTTTACCTCGACGCGACCTCCGCGTACCTTCAGCCAGATGTCTTCAAACTGCTCCACCCCCTCCGCTACCTTTTTCAAACATCGATCTATTTCACCTGTCGGGCGAGAGAGGGAGACACGGTTAAAAACATCACACACACTGACCTCCACCACACACACCACACACACACACACACACACACACACACGAGAAGAGGAGTGGAGACAGGACCAACGGGAAGAGGTCAGAGGAGAGGAGGAGAGAAAGAGGAGAGGAGGAGGAGAAGAGGAGGAGAGGAGGAAGTAGAGAGGAGAGGAGGAGGTAGAGAGGAGGAGAGAGGAGGAGAGGAGGTAGAGAGGACACCAACATCTCACCTTGGAGTTTTCGTTTATCGGCCATGACTGATGACTAGGCTGATGTCCTCATGCCTTCACTGAAACACACGGAGACCTGGGTTAGTGAGGCTGGGGGAGGAAGGAGGCGAGGGGGGGGCACGACGACGTGATCTCTCCGTTGTTTTCTACTCTTTGTGGCCCTCCAGTCCGTTGTGATAACGCACTCTGACCGGTCTGGGACAGCCTGTACCGGAGGGCCGCCCCCCCAGCTGGGGGACCCGGGGCCTTCAGCGGGGAACACAGAGTGAGTGACAGGGCCTGTCACGAGGTCGCATCCCCTCGGACCATCCTCGCTGCTCTAGGCCTGGTTCACCCTCTCATTGATCACTCTGTTAACCACTCCATTCACCCCTTCAGCAGGCTGGGGGGCAGGCTGTAGACCTTCAGGGGGGGGTCCAAGTGGATTTGGAGTCAGGATCTTGTGAGGTTACACATTTCTTAACTTCATCCAACATAAATACCAAATGTATTTTGGCACATGGCCGCGGTCAGACGCATTATTATTATTATCCGTAAACATGGTTCCGTCAATAAACGAGGAGGAGGTGAGGGAGAGGCAGGGCACTGAGACGACCGAGAGTCTCTCAACACCTCAGAGTCACGGCCCGGTGCCTCCGCCGGGACGGGACCGGGTCCGAGGCCGGCCTTTTAAACACCCGGATGCCGACCTACCAGGATGCCTTCATGAGAGAGGGTCAGGCAGGCTGCTCTAGCATTCTGAGGTAGACCTCCACACGGCTCAGTACGAGGATCAGGTGTTTACTACTACCACGCAGCTCTCCTCCCGATGCTTTTATGATGAGGACACAACTTTGGAACCAACACAACGCTGCAACATAGTGGTCAGCGACGCAACCATCGGCGGGTCAGACACGCTTGACTTTGCGCAAAAGAGTGACCCCGCGGCGGGCCAGACGGGTCAGGGTCCCGGGTGAGACCCCCACGGGGTTGTGCTGGGTCGTGGGACCACCCCACAGACCCGTCTCAGCGGTCAGAGAAGCCAGGTTGATAAACACAGCGTTAGCCAGAGAAAGACCCCCCCCCCCCCCCCCCCCGCCAAGTGTTGATCAACAGTGGAGCCCTTAGCGTGCAGAACAGGCGCCAACCCCGCGGTCTGCACCGCCTCCCCGGTCCACCCGGGTCCGACCGGAAGGACCGCCTCGCCGCACGGTCGGAGGGGTTCCATGCAGACCCTCCCGCCGGGACCCCGAGCCCAGACGCCCGCCGGGACCCCCTAGGTCCCCGCCGGCTCGGGGTGTCGACAGCCCGTTGGGAAGAAGCCCCGCGGACCGGTTACCTGGGTCAGCCCGGGTCCGTGTGTTTGTCTTCTGGTGTCGGTCCTTCGGTAGCTGCGGCTGTTTTCGGTCTTTATGTGCTTTACTCCCGATTCTTTTCACTAAACAATCAGCCCGCACATCCAAGATGGCTGCCAGTGCCAGGACCTCCTCCTCCTCCTCCTCCTCCCTGATGGAAAAAAGCCCCACCTCCCGAGCCACGCTGTTGGCTCCTTTCGCCGACCCCCGTTTCACCGTCGGGCCAATAGGGCGAGTTCTTCTAACAACGCACCAATCAGAGCCCCGCTTGGGGGAGTGAGTTCCGCTACTACCAGGGTACACGCGCTGTGATTGGTCGGCGGGGGAAAGGTGAAAGGTGAGATGTTTGTGGACAGATGCTGGTCGGTGATCGCTTTGTTTTAGATTCCTCCTCCTGATTGTGTCCGCAAAGGATCAATACTAAACTACTGACGGATCGATACTCACACATTTTCACCAAAACTGACTTCATCCGTGAAGGCTATTAGTAAAATACATATATGTTCATATATACGACGGAGATGTCGCTTATGAAGTTATCCTGATTAGAATATATCCCAATGAAATGTATAATAAGTTAATCACAATGCATGTGCGTATGCGTATTTATCGTTAGACGTGTCGTAGCCTACATTTGCCTGCTCAGGTGCAGCTGATTATATTAGACTGATAAACATTACATCCTGTAAAATTTAGGTTATATTTGTATTTTCCGTAGGAATCTTAAAAGTCCCACTGAATATGACTCAGACGACTGGCCTATTTCCACTCCGTGTATATTGAATACATATCCATCCAGGCTATAGGAGATACAGGAGATACATGAGATACAGGCCTACAGCTGAGCTCCTATAATGAGAGAAAAGGGCCAGCAGCCTAAACGTATGTTCATATCCGGTGTGCATTAGAATAAACACATCAGGGTGTAGGTTCTCCTCCTTTCCACTAGAGGGCGACCTCGACAACTAGTGGGTTCGTAGCAGGCAGGTCGAACGATTCGATGAATGACACACGCAGGGCCGTAGCCAGGGTTTAGAAATGAGTGAGGTCCAGATTTTTTTCTTTAATGGAACTTATTGACTGCATTTCTGGACGAGCAAATTCACACTAAAATGACCGGCGCTAGGCACTCACTACACAGGGAAATAATAATTTCATACAAATATTTTTAGATTTTGTGTCATGTTAACACATTAGTACCCATATTATACAGTTATATGGTGCCTGTACTGTCCTCGGTGGGGTGTGCTAACTCCAACTAGACAGTGAGCTAAACTCTCTTCTATTCATGAACATGAAGAATGCCTTGAATTCTTGTTTGTAGATTTATTTTCATTCTTCACATTGTATTGAATCCATGTAGATAAGATCAAGAGATCAAAAGATGAAAGAGAGTGAAACTAGAAAACAAACAACAAAGTATTGCAATTAGTTAAGTCACCTAGTTTCCTTGAACAATACCTTAAGTATAGAAATCACAATAAAGCTAAATGTTAACATTTCTTAGAACTAAAATTATCTTGAAGGCCACGTGTTGAAACTAACATGCATAGTTAACATTCCCGATTAGTTAGCCTTATAAATCCGTTTTTACATCATGTAATTAACATACAAATGAGTCAACACAGCCACAACAAAGATACGATACGTACAAGCGATGCCTCTGCTGGGGAACCAACATGCAAGAAGCCTTTCTCTGGGGTAGTGACCGTCTGCACTCCCAATCAACCTGCCGTTTCTAACGTTTTCTACGCGCGCATTCTAACGTGATCTAAACAATTTTCCTTCCTGCTTCCTGTGCAGCTCGAAAATACAACGTCAAAATAAAAGTCTGGATGAAACACAAATTTAAAGCATTCAATTCAAATGAAATGCCTGAAGGGCAGAACAGTGCCCATTATATATATCCGGACCTTGTGGACACATGATTAGATCTTCAGTTTGTCCCAAGAGCTCCGAGGTCACGCCTCGTTTCCGTTTGAGAAAATTTCAATCCAAAAGTTCAGTTGGTCTGGCAGTTTGTCTATTGAGCAGAATCTACATTCATGTGACCATAACTATTGAGCAGTCTACATTCATGTGACCATAACTATTGAGCAGAATCTTAATTCATGTGACCATAACTATTGAGCAGTCTACATTCATGTGACCATAACTATTGAGCAGAGTCTACATTCATGTGACCATAACTATTGAGCAGTCTACATTCATGTGACCATAACTATTGAGCAGAATCTTAATTCATGTGACCATAACTATTGAGCAGTCTACATTCATGTGACCATAACTATTGAGCAGTCTACATTCATGTGACCATAACTATTGAGCAGAGTATACATTCATGTGACCATAACTATTGAGCAGAATCTTAATTCATGGGACAATAACTATTGAGCAGTCTACATTCATGTGACCATAACTATTGAGCAGTCTACATTCATGTGACCATAACTTGAGCAGAGTCTACATTCATGTGACCATAACTATTGAGCAGAATCTTAATTCATGGGACCATAACTATTGAGCAGTCTACATTCATGTGACCATAACTATTGAGCAGTCTACATTCATGTGACCATAACTATTGAGCAGTCTACATTCATGTGACCATAACTATTGAGCAGAGTCTACATTCATGTGACCATAACTATTGAGCAGTCTACATTCATGTGACCATAACTCGAGAACATCACTGTATCTCCATCTCCAACTGCCAGAAACCTCGGTGTGGTATTGGACAATCAGTTATGCTGCACCGCAAACATCACTGCGGTGGCCCGATCCTGCAGATTTGCACTTTACAACATCCGCAGAATCCGGCCCTTCCTCACAAGGGAAGCTGCTCAGCTTCTAGTCCAATCACTGGTCATCTCCCGCCTCGACTACTGCAACTCACTCCTGGCTGGACTTCCTGCCTCTGCGATTAAACCTTTGCAGCGCATCCAGAATGCGGCAGCGTGCCTCGTGTTCAACCTACCGAAGTTCTCCCATGTGACCCCCCTCTTCCGGGACCTCCACTGGCTCCCTGTAGTAGCTCGCATCAAATTTAAGACGATGGTACTGGCATACAAGGCAGTCGATGGAACTGCCCCTGCCTACCTCCAAGCATTGCTAAGGCCACACACCCCAGCTCGATCCCTCCGCTCAACTACCTCAGCTGGACGCCTGGTACCGCCATCTCTAAGAGCTAGCAAAGGCCGTTCAGCAAAGTCACAACTTTTCTCGGTTTTGGGACCTCAGTGGTGGAACGAGCTCCCTGCCGCTCTCAGGACCGCAGAGTCGCTCACTATCTTCCGAAAAAGACTCCAGACTCACCTGTTCAGAGTCCACCTCGACACTGCATAGCCACCCACCCCCTTCTGGCCACCATTGTACACTGTATTGTATTGTGTTGTGTTGTATTGTATTGTATCATAGTACTTACTTGTGTAGCAACTGTAGTAGCTGCTATCATGGCTGTAACACAGGGAATTGGTTAGCCTAGCGATTGTAGTACTTGCACTTGGTTCTATGAACATCCTTTCTGTACCGAAAGCGATATATTGATGCACTTCTTATGACAAATGTACTTATTGTAAGTCGCTTTGGATAAAAGCGCCTGCTAAATGCCCTAAATGTAAATGTAAATAACTATTGAGCAGAGTCTACATTCATGTGCGATAACTATTGAGCAGCGTTTTTCCAAGGCGACCACCCGGCCTTCGGATGTCGTTGACGTGGCTCTAGGAGGCCGTCAGACAGACAGACTGACCCTGCAGACTCTGCTGCCGCTGAACACTGAGCAAGGTCCCCGTTCTGCTCACCGTTCTGAAGTAGAAGACCCGCACTGGGCACTGGGCGCGTTGAAGTACGCAAAGGAAACACGTTAGGAAACGTCAGAAGGGGAGAAAAGGGTTTATTATGTTAATTCAATATCCTCTAACACGAAAAAGCTGAAACTTATTAATATTAAATTAACTGATTAAGGAAATTAGTAAATCACAGTTTATCAGTGTTATTACGATTTGAGACCAAATATCCAGTATCCCTTAACCCCAGAACGTAAGGTACACAGGTTGGGAAAGATCCCAAACAAGGGCTTCAGCAAACACAAATGTCATCCTCTTAAACGATCATTTGAGATACATTATATTCCAGTACTTTGCATCTCTTTACAAAACAAACGGAAAAAAAAACTCTGAATCTTCATCATTCATTGGTTGTTTTAAACGGGAGGGACAACCTAAACAGCAGCCATTCGCTTGCTAGATGTAAACAAACTAGATGGCAGGCAAACAACAAGCAAGACTATTGGCTGGAATCTCTTAGTAAATGAACAATCATTCCTAGACAGGGAACTCTGACCATCACGTACCTATCGGACGGAAATAAATAATATATAATAAATAATATAAATAAAATAATATATAAATGAAGGAAGGAAATTAGTCACATTTTATCAGCGTCATTGCAATCTTTAACCTAGTAAGTTAACTCCTGAACCAAAATAAAAAAAGAATAATAATGTAATAACCAATATACTCTTGAGTTATAAATAATAATGTAATAACATAGTCTTCAAATCCCTTCTAGTCTTGTTCTTAAGATGTTGAACCACGAAGACGTGTTTCTCAAAACTTCTTCCTGAACAAAAATCTGTTAAACCAACAACAAAATTACTCCTGAGCTAGCTAGCGCTAGCTGGCAGCAGACTAGTCTCTGCAGTGGTAGAGACTAGCTCCTGAGGCGGGAGGAGGCTAGTTCCTGAAGCGGGAGGAGGCTAGTTCCTGAACCGGGAGGAGACTAGTTCCTGAAGCGGGAGGAGGCTAGTTCCTGAAGCGGTAGGAGATGGGCAGCAGCTCGTGGGACTTCTTCATGCTCTGCACCTTGGTGTGAGTGGCCTCGTCCATGGTTTTGTAGCAGCGCCGGGCGTAGTCCAGGAGCTTCTCCTTAGACGCCTCAAACTCCCCCACCTCCGCCATCTGACAGAGGGACCAACATTTACACCACCTGGATCAACCTCCACTGAGATCTACTTCCTGTACATTAATCTTTATAAAGACAAACTGAACCTGGATCAACCTCCACTGAGATCTACTTCCTGTACATTAACCTTTATAAAGACAAACTGAACCTGGATCAAACTCCACTGAGATCTACTTCCTGTACATTAACATTTAAAAAGACAAAAAGACATCGCACATCTAGGTGGACACGCCCACTTGTGATGTCATAAGGGGCAGATTTTTCAAAACAGCTTGTAAGGCTAATCACACTCACACCTGGTGGCATGTCATGGGACCTTTAAGGAAACCAAGTCAGAAACTCAGACAAGCACTGTTCCAATGACGAGAACGCTCGGAAATTCATACCCTTTGTTTTTGAGAATTCCGAGAATTTCCAAGGATACATCGCTGGATCCTGAACAATCAAAATACCCACAATCCTCTACGTAAACACGCGGCTCGGTGTGTTACAAAATGTCGGATGGAAAACAATACACATTGCTTCACACAAGTGAAGTTATTTAAACGTTGTCAGAAATATTTTGTGCCGTATTGCATTTTATAGATCATTTAAATGCAAAAAAAATAAGCTTAAAGACCTTTGCGATTTTTTTCAAATGTTTTTGCAACGTAATGTTAGGCTTAACAATTTATCAATGAGCCCTAATTTAGCAATGAACCTTAAGCCAGATGAGCCCTAATTTAGATGAGTCCTAAATTAGATGAAGCTTAAATTAGGTGAGCCCTAATTTCAATTCAATTTAAACTAGGTAAGCCCTAATTTAGATTAAGCTTAAACTAGGTGAGCCCTAATTTAGAGGAGCCCTAATTTAGATGAAACTCAAATTAGATGAAGCTTAAATGAGATAATCCCTAATTTAGATGAGCCCTAATTTAGATGAAGCCTAAACTAGGTGAGGCCCAACTTGGATGAAGCCTAAGCTAGGTGAGCCCTAATTTAGATGAAGCTTAAGATAGGTGAGCCCTAATTTAGATGAAGCTTAAACTAGTTGAGCCCTAATTTAGATGAAGCTTAAGCTAGGTGAGCCCCTACCTTCTCGGGGGCGACCAGCAGCAGCTCTGCGACCGGCGAGGTGGAGGCCATGGTGTTCCGGTCCACCCCGTGGATCTGGAACGCCCGTGACATGCTCCGCACCTTCTGGTACGTAGTCAGGATCTTCTTGTAGCGCATCAGAACCCCATCAGCATCCTTCACTAGGGTGGAGCGGGAGGGGGGAGGGAAGGAGGGAGGGAGACGGGGGGAGGGAGAGGGAGGGGGGAAGAGGGAGACGAGGGGGGGGAGGGAGAGGGAGGGGGGATGACAGGGGGAAAGAGGGAGACGGGGGGGGGAGTGGGAGGGTGGAAGACAGGGGGAGGGAGGCAGGGGGGAGGGACGGAGGGAGACGGAGGGGGGAAGACAGAGGGAAAGAGGGAGACGGGGGGAGGGAGGCAGGGGGGGGGGGGGGGGGGGGGGGGGAGGGAGGGAGGGAGAGAGGAGGGGGGAGACGGGGGAGAGGGGGGAGACGGAGGGGGGAAGGCAGGGCGGGGAGAGTGGGAGGGAGAAGGAGGGAGACAGGGGGGGAGTGGAAGGGGGGAAGAGAGGGAGGCGGGGGGGAGGGAGAGACGGAGGGAGGGGGGAGACAGGGGGAGGAGACCGAGAGGAGGGAGAGACAGAGAGAGAGGTTCCATCGCGTTTTAGAGCGTTATTGTAGAAGGTTCTCCGGACCCAGAAGGTTCTAGAAGGTCCTCCAGACCCAGGAGGTTCTAGAAGGTCCTCCAGACCCAGGAGGTTCTAGAAGGTCCTCCAGACCCAGAAGGTTCTAGAAGGTTCTCCAGACCCAGAAGGTTCTAGAAGGTTCTCCAGACCCAGAAGGTTCTAGAAGGTCCTCCAGACCCAGAAGCTTCTAGAAGGTTCTCCAGACCCAGAAGGTTCTAGAAGGTCCTCCAGACCCAGGAGGTTCTAGAAGGTCCTCCAGACCCAGGAGGTTCTAGAAGGTCCTCCAGACCCAGAAGCTTCTAGAAGGTTCTCCAGACCCAGAAGGTTCTAGCAGGCCGTACCTCTCTGGCGCTCCCGGCCGTGGGTGATCCTGAAGACCCGCCTCATCTTCATCCTGGGCTCCCCACAGGCCCGCCCCCCACGGCCCCCCTTCCTCTTCTCCTCCTCCTCCTCCTCCTCGCTTTCAACCTCCGCCTCCTCCACATACTCCTCATCCGTGTAGAACTTCTCCTCCTCCAGGTGGAACTCCTGCTTCACTGTGGACACAAGAGGAGGAAGTGAGCTGGAGGCGGACTTCATGCTGGCCAAAGATATAAAGGTCCTTGTGTTTCCTGCTAGCTGGAGCCGGGACTTCCTGCTGGTCTACAATGTAAAGGTCCTTCTGTTTCCTGCTAGCTGGAGGCAGGACTTCCTGCTGGTCTACAATGTAAAGGTCCATGTGTTTCCTGTTAGCTGGAGGCGGGACTTCCTGCTGGTCTAGGATGTAAAGATCTACGTGTTACCTGTTAGCTGGAGGCGGGACTTCCTGCTGGTCTTTTCAGGCTAAAGGCAGTGGGACTAACAAGGTCGGGCTTCATGGCTCAGGGGAAAGTGGACTATGTGTGATCCAGTATGAATAACATGGGGTCACCCTGATATTAACATGGGTCACCCTGATGTTAACATGGGGTCACCCTGATATTAACATGGGTCACCCTGATATTAACATGGGTCACCCTGATATTAACATGGGGGCACCCTGATATTAACATGGGGGCACCCTGATGTTAACATGGGGTCAACCTGATGTTAACATGGGGGCACCCTGATGTTAACATGGGGGCACCCTGATATTAACATGGGGCACCCTGATATTAACATGGGGCACCCTGATGTTAACATGGGGGCACCCTGATATTAACATGGGGCACCCTGATGTTAACATGGGGGCACCCTGATATTAACATGGGGCTCCCTGATGTTAATATGGGGGCTCCCTGTTTTGAGCAGTGGTGTTGAGGTGCTCGGGGGTCTCACCGGGCACGGAGGGGGGGCGGCGGGGCCTGGGGCCCGGGCCCTGGCTCTGGAGGCGCCGGAGGGCCATGCCAGAGCGGGTGGTCATGGGGGAGGGGGGGGTGGGGGAGGACGCGGGCTGGGCCTTCACTCCCCGCTGGAGGTCACCTGCCCAGTCTGCTGGGGGGGAAGGGGGGGGGAGAGAGGAAGAGTAGGGGGGAGAGAGGAGAGAGTAGAGGGAGAGAGGAGAGAGTAGGGGGAGAGAGGTCAGAGTAGGGGAGAGAGAGGAGAGAGTAGGGTGGAGAGAGGAGAGAGTAGGGGGGAGAGAGGTCAGAGTAGGGGAGAGAGAGGAGAGAGTAGGGGGGGGAGGAGAGAGTAGGGGGAGAGAGGTCAGAGTAGGGGGGAGAGAGGTCAGAGTAGGGGGGAGAGAGGTCGAGTAGGGGGGAGAGAGAGGAGTAGGGGGGAGAGAGGTCAGAGTAGGGGGAGAGAAGAGAGAGTAGGGGGGAGAGAGGTCAGAGTAGGGGAGAGAGAGGAGAGAGTAGGGGGAGAGAGGTCAGAGTAGGGTGGAGAGAGGAGAGAGTAGGGGGGAGAGAGGTCAGAGTAGGGGAGAGAGGGAGAGTAGGGGGAGAGAGGAGAGAGTAGGGGGGAGAGAGGAGAGAGTAGGGGGAGAGAGGTCAGAGTAGGGGAGAGAGGAGAGAGTAGGGGGGAGAGAGGAGTGAGTAGGGGGGAGAGAGGTCAGAGTAGGGGGGAGAGAAGAGAGAGGCGAGAGGAGAATGGAGAGAGGAGAGAGTAGGGGGGAGAGAGGTCAGAGTTGGGGGAGAGAGGGGAGAGTATGGGGGAGAGAGGAGAAGGAAACCTCTGAGCAGTCCGTTCTAGTATGAGCCCGTGGGGACAGTCCTGCGTCGTCCGGTCACCCTGTCCTGAACAGATCCCTCCTCCTCCCCCCTCCTCCTCCTCCTCCCTCTCCTTCCTCCTCCTCTCTCCTCCTCACTCCTCTCCTCCTCCTCCTCCTCCTCCTCTCCCCTCCTCTCTCTCTCTCTCACGCTCCCCCTCTCCCCTTACCTCTCCCCCCCACTGGTTATTTGTGTTTTCTGTGATCCAGGGACTGAACTTATAAAGTTGAGTTGAGGTGACAGGGGCGGCCAGCGTCCTCTGTACAACTAACATATAGCGACGCCCCTCTGCCCTCCTCTCTTCTCTCTCCTGCCTCCTCCTCTTCCTGCTCCTCCTGCGTCCTCCTCCTCCTCTCCCTAACCCCTCCTCCTCCTCTTCCTGCTCATCCTCTCCCTCCTCCTCTTCCTGCTCATCCTCCTCCTCCCTCTCTCCCTCCCCCCTCCTTCTCTTCCTGCTCATCCTCCTCCTCCTCCTAGCTTCCTGCTCCTCCTCCTCCATCCTCCTCCTCCTTCTCTTCCTGCTTCCTCTCCTCCTCCTCCTCCTCCTCCTCCTAGCAGTGGTAGCCTAGCGGTGGTAGCCTAGCGGTAGTAGCCTAGCGGTGGTAGCCTAGCGCTGGTTTTCTAGCGCTGGTAGCCTAGCGCTGGTAGCCTAGCGGCGGTAGCCTAGCGGTGGTAGCCTAGCGGTGGTAGCATAGTGCAGCTATAACCAGCAGACCTTCGTAGGAGCGCATGCTGACGATGAAGCGGTCCAGCTGGCAGCGCAGGAGTTCCTCTCCTCCTCCAGCTCCCGATGCGCCTCTCGCTGCCAGGCGTTCTTCTCCAGGGACACGGTAGAGGTGGGTGCGCAGGTTAGAGATCAGCATGAAGGAGCTGTAGGGGGGCGGAGCCTCCGAGACCAGGCCCTCTGGAGCCGGGGGGGGGACAGGAAACATCAACGGTGACCTAACTCCAGCTTCTAACTCTTTGACCCTAGGCGGTCTCTGTGGTGTGCGGGGGATGGGGTTAACCTGGTGATGGTTAGTGGGTTCTACGAACATCATGTAACCCTAACCCTGTGCGGTCCGGTGTTACTGGATGGACTGCGCTCACAACTGGTTCCATAGAGGATGGGGAGGACTATGTAGTTCTGAGGTCAGACTCTACACCCCCCCCCCCCCCGTTAGGATCAGGGTTAGTGCTCCAGTCAGACTCTACCCCTGTCTTTACACCACTGGTTAGGTCTTCAGCCCTGCTTCACTACGGTTAATCTGACTTCTAAACCCACCACTATAACCTCATCTGATCTAGTCTCATAACATAATACATGTTATATAATCCATAAAATAATGATGCATAAATAAAGCTTTATGCTATACCGTAAAGCTATAGTTACTAAAGTACTGTCAGCTCAGAGTAACTAAAGCTTTGGTTTAGTTTAGTTTAGCTAAGTTTAGTTTAGTAGGCTGTACTGTCAGCTCAGAGTAACTAAAGCTTTGGTTTGGTTAGTTTAGTTTAGTTTAGTTTAGTTTAGTTTAGTTAGTTTAGTTTAGTTTAGTTTAGTTAGTAAGCTGGACTGTCAGCTCCTGATGCGCTCAGAGTAACTTAAGCTTTAGTTACTGTTTAGTTACTGTTTAGTTTAGTTTAGTTAGTAGTTGGTCGGCTATGCGGGTCAGCTCACCGTCGATGAGGTGGGGCGGGGCGTGGTAGCAGGGTGCACGCTGCATGTTCTCCTCCAGGCTGAAGGGAACCTCATAGGCGTCCAGGTACAGACTCCCTCCTCCGCCTCCTCCACCTCCTCCTCCTCCTCCTCCTCCTCCACCTGAGGAGGGTAAAGTGAGCTCCAATATGGAGGAGTTGTACTACTGTTCAACTTAACACAAGTATTACCTCTGGTGGTATAAAGAGAGGTCCTTAAGGAGCAGGGTAGGGGTTAGACAGTACAAGAGACAGGTCATTAAGGAGCAGGTAGGGGTTAGACAGTACAGAGACAGGTCCTTAAGGAGCAGGTAGGGGTTAGACAGTACAGAGACAGGTCATTAAGGAGCAGGTAGGGGTTAGACAGTACAGAGACAGGTCATTGAGGAGCAGGTAGGGGTTAGACAGTACAGAGACGGGTCATTAAGGAGCAGGTAGGGGTTAGACAGTACAGAGACAGGTCCTTAAGGAGCAGGTAGGGTTAGACAGTACAGAGACAGGTCCTTGAGGAGCAGGTAGGGTTAGACAGTTCAGAGACAGGTCATTGAGGAGCAGGTAGGGTTTAGACAGTACAGAGACAGGTCATTAAGGAGCAGGTAGGGGTTAGACAGTACAGAGACAGGTCATTGAGGACAGGTAGGGGTTAGACAGTACAGAGACAGGTCATTAAGGAGCAGGTAGGGGTTAGACAGTACAGAGACAGGTCATTGAGGAGCAGGTAGGGGTTAGACAGTACAGAGACGGGACATTAGGGAGCAGGTAGGGGTTAGACAGTACAGAGACAGGTCATTAAGGAGCAGGTAGGGGTTAAACAGTAGAGACCAGTCTTTAAAGAGCAGTAAGGGGATAGACACAGAGACAGTATATAAAGAGGATCTTAGTCCGATTAATTAGGTATATTTACATTGGCTTAATTTTTTATTCTATAGGAAATTAAATAACTGGTGTAAAGGATATTGAACCATTTCGTGCTGTAACTGGTCAGGGCTAGTGTTCAAAACGTGTCTTAATCCCATCGTCATCCTCCCAGCCTACAGTATAGGCTGCCTTTAAAGGCTGTAGCCTTACCACTAACCACAGCCATGGAACGGACCCTGCTACACACTTTATACTATTAACATTAATATTAATGTGTGAATCAGCACTTTATTTTACCTGCGGTCTCCGTTTCGTTCCTGCTCGGGCTCGGATTCATCTCTGCGCAAATGTCGCTTAAACTCTGAGAAACGAGCGATTAACTTGTTGATAGTGACGAATAGGGACGATAATTACTTTCTCCAAACTTTTCCTATTTTCTATAAATACAGAAGTCGGTTCGCCGTGTTGAGTTATAGTGCAGTAATATCGGCTGAAGGTTGCAGAGTTCAGTCACAAGGCGAAACTCTCTCACTAATTACCTGATTATAAGTGCCTGGCGAGGAGCGGTCTGCGCCTGCGCACACGCGCTAATGTCAATGTTTTTATTTATTTATGAATAATTCTATTTTTGCCGTCAACTTCCTATTCATGCCCTCGGTTATATGTATAAGTGCATAAAAGGTGCGTGTACTTGGAATATGTGGGGTCCCAGTCAAAAAGGGCTATTGGTAATACGAAACTTGGGCGGGGCTCAGGTGTGTGTGTAATGTGTGTATGCATGTATATGTGTGTGTGTGTGTGTGTGTGTGTGTGTGTGCGTGTGTGTGTGTGTGCGTGCAGCCAGGTAGCCTACGGAAGGACGTCGTCGCTGTGACCGGGCGTGGAGCAGCAGACCGGATCCCCTCTGATCAGAGCTAGGCTAGCCTCAGTCCAAGGCACCGCAACCAAACCGAACAGTAAGTCCAACCTCAGGTCGTATAACTTGGTAATAAGAAGTTGGATCCCAGGCCTATTTTGTTCTAACGCAGATCTGGGGTCTGCTGTTCCGACCTGCAGAGTCTTGGTCCTGGCTGTGGCGAACTATATTTAAATATGCTCTATCCGCGATGATTGTGTGTGTGTGTGTGTGTGTGTGTGTGTGTTGTGTGTGTGTGTGTGTGTGTGTGGTGTGTGTGTGTGTGTGTGTGTGTGTGTGTGTGTGTGTGTGTGTGTGTGTGTGTGTGTGTGTGTGTGTGTGTGTGTGTGTGTGTGTGTGTGTGTGTGTGTGTGTGTGTGTGTGTGTGTGTGTGTGTGTGTGTGTGTGTGTGTGTGTGTGTGACATGGTATGTGCATGTATAGTGTGTTTGTGGGTGTCGGTTCCAGGATCGAGGAGTAAAGTTACCTCGGATAAATGAAGCACGCATTCAAACTTTTTAAGGAAAGGAAAAAGTCACCCGGTATCGTAAACGCGATACCGTCCATTGTCCTTGGTTCTCCGCGGTCCTTCCTTGTTTCGTTGTGTTTCTCTCTTAATTGTGGGGAAGCTACTTTACATCTAATGTCATTGTCTCAATACCAGACTGCTCTCTGTGGTCCCGTCCAGCTCCAGGTATTTGGGGGACGTCTATCTGGCTACCAGAACCTTTGGGCTGGGAGTTTAGGGCGAAGGTAATAGTGTATAGTGACGTCTATAGTGTATAGTGACGTCTATAGTGTAGGGACATGGGCGAGGCCATCTTTGTTTATTGCGTCATCTCGGTCTACTCTAAGAATTCCAAGATGACAAAAAAGGGGGGTGCCTCCGTGAAATGCCGCAGGAAAGCTGGGAGATTTCCCCACTTCCAACTCGGAAGGCTGGTCTCCTAGGCATCTGGATCACATCATGACGTCAGTGTAAAGTGACGTCCAGAGTGACGTATAAAGTGCATAGTGAAGTCTATAGTGTTGACTTCTATATTGTATAGTGACGTCTATAAAGTATATTGACGTCTATAGTGCATAGTGACGTCTATAGTACATAGTGACGTCTATAGTGTATAGTGACGTCTATAGTGTTGACGTCTACATTGTATAGTGACGTCTATAAAGTATAGTGACGTCTATAGTGCATAGTGACGTCTATAGTGCATAGTGACGTCTATAGTGTATAGTGCATAGTGACGTCTATAGTGTCTAGTGACGTCTTTAGTGCATAGTGACGTCTATAGTGTCTAGTGACGTCTATAGTGCATAGTGACGTCTATAGTGCATGGTGACGTCTATAGTGCATGGTGACGTCTATAGTGCATAGTGACGTCTATAGTGCATAGTGACGTCTATAGTGCATAGTGACGTCTATAGTGCATAGTGACGTCTATAGTGCATAGTGACGTCTATAGTGCATAGTGACGTCTATAGTGCATAGTGACGTCTATAGTGCATAGTGACGTCTATAGTGCATAGTGACGATAGTGTATAGTGACGTCTATAGTGTCTAGTGACGTCTATAGTGTCTAGTGACGTCTATAGTGCATAGTGACGTCTATAGTGCATAGTGATGCTTGGTAGATATATAATACTATATTGCTATTTATTGTGTTTATTTATTCATGACTGGGAACTGAAAATTGAATTGTGTACTACTGGGATGAATAAAGTTATCTGAGGCTTATATCTTAAAATGGCCCGACACACTTTTAAGAGACTGCAGATCAGTGTTTGCTGACTGTGTTAGGCTTGCGATGTCGGATCATGTGGAGGAAGATGGGATGCCCATATAACTTGGGAGGTTAATCATGCAGATTTCCCACAGGTATGTCAGTTTTGCCAGCGATGCTTGAGAACGATTGGTGGGGGAGGTTGAGGGGGAGGGAGGTGGCGGTGTGCTATTGCAGAGCAGCGCAGCGATCTATCGCTCAGTGCGGCGTTCTATCGCTCAGTGTAGCGTTCTATTGCTCAGCGTGGTGTTCTATCGCTCAGCGTGGTGTTCTATCGCTCAGCGCGGCGTTCTATCGCTCAGCGCGGCGTTCTATCGCTCAGCGCGGCGTTCTATCGCTCAGCGCGGCGTTCTATCGCTCAGCGCGGCGTTCTATCGCCTCAGACCCTCAGACCCTGTCCTCAGACCCTGTTCTCAGACCCTGTCCTCAGACCCCGTCCTCAGACCCTCAGACCCTGTCCTCAGACCCTCAGACCCTCAGACCCTCAGACCCTGTCCTCAGACCCTCAGACCCTGTCCTCAGACCCTCAGACCCTGTCCTCAGACCCCGTCCTCAGACCCTGTCCTCAGACCCTCAGACCCTGTCCTCAGACCCCGTCCTCAGACCCTCAGACCCTGTCCTCAGACCCTCAGACCCTCGGACCCTGTCCTCAGACCCTGTCCTCAGACCCCGTCCTCAGACCCTCAGACCCTCAGACCCTGTCCTCAGACCCTCAGACCCTGTCCTCAGACCCTCAGACCCTCAGACCCTGTCCTCAGACCCTCAGACCCTCAGACCCTGTCCTCAGACCCGTTCCTGTCTCCAGGCCATGCAGCTGAAGGGGCTGTCCCACTGTAAGGGGGCGCTGGCCTTCGCCCTCCTCATGGACCTCCTGGGGGGGGCGTCCCTGCTGCTCGGGGTCTTCGCCCCGCTGGAGCTCAACGGACAGGACTTCGGAGACCTGCTGGTGTACACAGGTACAGTACTGACGGAGTAGCTCCACCCTAACACCACCAGGTACTGTACTGACGGAGTAGCCTCACCCTAACACCACCGGGTACAGTACTGACGGAGTAGCTCCACCCTAACACCACCGGGTACAGTACTGACGGAGTAGCTCCACCCTAACACCACCGGGTACAGTACTGACGGAATAGCTCCACCCTAACACCACCGGGTACAGTACTGACGGAGTAGCTCCACCCTAACACCACCAGGTACTGTACTGACGGAGTAGCCTCACCCTAACACCACCGGGTACAGTACTGACGGAGTAGCTCCACCCTAACACCACCGGGTACAGTACTGACGGAGTAGCTCCACCCTAACACCACCAGGTACAGTACTGACGGAGTAGCTCCACCCTAACACCACCGGGTACAGTACTGACGGAGTAGCTCCACCCTAACACCACCGGGTACAGTACTGACGGAGTAGCTCCACCCTAACACCACCAGGTACAGTACTGACGGAGTAGCTCCACCCTAACACCACCGGGTACAGTACTGACGGAGTAGCTCCACCCTAACACCACCAGGTACAGTACTGACGGAGTAGCTCCACCCTAGTACCACCAGGTACAGTACTGACTGAGTAGCTCCACCCTAACACCACCAGGTACAGTACTGACGTACTGAGTAGTACTGTGAGTACTCCATTCTGATTGGCCAATACACATTCCAAGACTCTAAGTTCCTTTCCAACACCACACGTACTGTGTAGTGTACGCGCACACTACACCTCGATACAAACACCACACCACCACCTCATACTACACGCACACTACACCTCGATACAAACACCACCACCTCATACTGCACGCACACTACACCTCGATACAAACACCACACCACCACCTCATACTACACGCACACTACACCTCGGTACAAACACCACCACCTCATACTACACGCACACTACACCTCGATACAAACACCACCACCTCATACTACACGCACACTACACCTCGATACAAACACCACCACCTCATACTGCACGCACACTACACCTCGACACAAACACCACCACCTCATACTACACGCACACTACACCTCGATACAAACACCACCACCTCATACTGCACGCACACTACACCTCGATACAAACACCACCACCTCATACTACACGCACACTACACCTCGATACAAACACCACCACCTCATACTACACGCACACCACACCTTGATACAAACACCACCACCTCATACTACACGCACACTACACCTCGATATAAACACCACCAACTCATACTACACGCACACTACACCTCGATATAAACACCACCACCTCATACTACACGCACACTACACCTCGATACAAACACCACCACCTCATACTACACGCACACTACACCTCGATACAAACACCACCACCTCATACTACACGCACACTACACCTCGATACAAACACCACCACCTCATACTACACGCACACTACACCTCGATATAAACACCACCAACTCATACTACACACAACACATCAACACACAGCACATCAACACACAATATACCATCACACAATATATCAACACACAACACATCAACACACAACACATACAAAACATCTACCAGCTACCAGATGTCAGAAACAGTGTGTGTGTGTGTGTGTCCAGGGGCCCTCCTGGTGGTGCTCTCCTTGGGGGGCTGGGTCCTCTGGTACTCTGGGAACATCGAGGGCCTTCCCTCCAGGAAGGAGCTGGGCCACATCGGCTCGGCCGTGGACCGCCTGGCCCGCAACCTCAGCCGGAGGATCCACACCTTCAGGAGCCGCCACCCCTGACCCCTGACCCCTGACCCACCGGGACCTGGGTGAGGAGACGCTCAGGGGGGAGACATAATAATACCATGAGAACTAAATACAACTGAATGCACATGCTTCATTCAGTGGAGACTTACTGAGAGTTACTTAGTGTCTCGTGATCACGTCTCTGTCCTGGTGTCTGGTTGGATCACGTCTCTGTCCTGGTGTCTGGTTGGATCACGTCTCTGTCCTGGTGTCTGGTTGGATCACGTCTCTCTCTGTCCTGGTGTCTGGTTGGATCACGTCTCTGTCCTGGTGTCTGGTTGGATCACGTCTCTCTCTGTCCTGGTGTCTGGTTGGATCACGTCTCTCTCTGTCCTGGTGGCTGGTTGGATCACGTCTCTCTCTGTCCTGGTGGCTGGTTGGATCACGTCTCTGTCCTGGTGGCTGGTTGGATCACGTCTCTGTCCTGGTGGCTGGTTGGATCACGTCTCTGTCCTGGTGTCTGGTTGGATCACGTCTCTCTGTCCTGGTGTCTGGTTGGATCACGTCTCTGTCCTGGTGTCTGGTTGGATCACGTCTCTGTCCTGGTGTCTGGTTGGATCACGTCTCTGTCCTGGTGTCTGGTTGGATCACGTCTCTGTCCTGGTGTCTGGTTGGATCACGTCTCTGTCCTGGTGTCTGGTTGGATCACGTCTCTGTCCTGGTGTCTGGTTGGATCACGTCTCTGTCCTGGTGTCTGGTTGGATCACGTCTCTGTCCTGGTGTCTGGTTGGATCACGTCTCTGTCCTGGTGTCTGGTTGATCACGTCTCTGTCCTGGTGTCTGGTTGGATCACGTCTCTGTCCTGGTGTCTGGTTGGATCACGTCTCTGTCCTGGTGTCTGGTTGGATCAACGTCTCTGTCCTGGTGTCTGGTTGGATCACGTCTCTGTCCTGGTGTCTGGTTGGATCACGTCTCTGTCCTGGTGTCTGGTTGGATCACGTCTCTGTCCTGGTGTCTGGTTGGATCACGTCTCTGTCCTGGTGTCTGGTTGGATCACGTCTCTGTCCTGGTGTCTGGTTGGATCACGTCTCTGTCCTGGTGTCTGGTTGGATCACGTCTCTCTCTGTCCTGGTGGCTGGTTGGATCACGTCTCTGTCCTGGTGTCTGGTTGGATCACGTCTCTGTCCTGGTGTCTGGTTGGATCACGTCTCTGTCCTGGTGTCTGGTTGGATCACGTCTCTGTCCTGGTGTCTGGTTGGATCACGTCTCTGTCCTGGTGTCTGGTTGGATCACGTCTCTGTCCTGGTGTCTGGTTGGATCACGTCTCTCTGTCCTGGTGTCTGGTTGGATCACGTCTCTGTCCTGGTGTCTGGTTGGATCACGTCTCTGTCCTGGTGTCTGGTTGGATCACGTCTCTGTCCTGGTGTCTGGTTGGATCACGTCTCTGTCCTGGTGTCTGGTTGGATCACGTCTCTCTGTCCTGGTGGCTGGTTGGATCACGTCTCTGTCCTGGTGGCTGGTTGGATCACGTCTCTGTCCTGGTGTCTGGTTGGATCACGTCTCTGTCCTGGTGTCTGGTTGGATCACGTCTCTGTCCTGGTGTCTGGTTGGATCACGTCTCTCTCTGTCCTGGTGTCTGGTTGGATCACGTCTCTGTCCTGGTGTCTGGTTGGATCACGTCTCTGTCCTGGTGTCTGGTTGGATCACGTCTCTCTCCCGGTGGCTACCGTTGGATCACGTCTCTCTCTTCTCCTCGTAGGCCGTCAGATCCAGAGACCAGCTGAGCGATCTCCGACCCACCGGTTCAGCGTCGATACGATGTGTTGATACATGTCCTCTCCTCTGCTCCTGTTACTGTGAAACAGACGACTGAAGCCCATGTCCTGTGCATTTCTGACCCGTTTTAAAGCAGGGTTTGTTAGTTGTAGACTTAATATTGTGTTGTGTTTGGCCCCATGCATCTTTAATAAATGTTGAAATCTGATTCTTTGTCATTTAAGTGTTTTATTTATTATTATTTTAACTCTAAACCGGGAGCTGAGTTAGCCATTAGACTTAACCTAACCCTACTGTTCTACACATACCGTGTTCCAATACTACCTCGCTACTTAGTGCTAGAAGACTTTAGTAGGGCCAAATGCATCGTGTGAAAAGTGCAGTATACCAAAAATACAAAGATATTGTACTATGTCCAGTCACACTTTGCATTGTATGCACACTGTTACTTTGTAATGGTAGCTGCAGTACGTACAGCAAGTAAAAGGGGAAAAGTAGGGGACTGGGAACGCAGCCAGACTCCAAGTGGAACCATCATGAATCGTTACCGCCACCAGGGGGAGCGCTCATTCCGCCTGTACTACACAACGACGCCTAAGAACAAAACGCTGTTCAACAACACAACGCTGTTCAACAACACAGCGTTGTTGAGTACTCCATTCTGATTGGCCAATACACATTCCAAGACTAAGTTCATTTCCAACGCCACACGTACTGTGTAGTGTACGCGCACACTACACCTCGGTACAAACACCACCACCTCATACTACACGCACACTACACCTCGATACAAACACCACCACCTCATACTACACGCACACCACACCTCGATACAAACACCACCACCTCATACTGCACGCACACTACACCTCGATACAAACACCACCACCTCATACTACACGCACACTACACCTCGGTACAAACACCACCACCTCATACTACACGGACACCACACCTTGATACAAACACCACCACCTCATACTACACACACACCACACCTCGATACAAACACCACCACCTCATACTACACGCACACCACACCTCGGTACAAACACCACCACCTCATACTACACGCACACCACACCTTGATACAAACACTAACCACATCACCACATAATAGACAGCTCACTACACCTTGATAAGAACACCACCTGATAATACACAGATCACTATCACAGCGTAGCAGCTTGTGATATGATCTTCAGAACGAGGCTCATGAAAGCTCAGTTAACAGCCCAGCGTGGTTCTGCTCTGAATAAAAGTGGATAATCTGAACTTTCTTACAGTAGGTCTCTCTCTCTCTGTCTGTCTGTCTGTCTCTCACCCGGTTTCTCTCTCTCTCTCTCTCTCTCTCTCTCTCTCTCTCTCTCTCTCTCTCTCTCTCTCTCTCTCTGTCTCTCACCCGGTTTCTCTCTCTCTCTCTCTCTCTCTCTCTCTCTCTGTCTCTCACCCGGTTTCTCTCTCTCTCTCTCTCCTCTCTCTCTCTCTACTTCTCTCTTCATCTCTCTCTCTCTCTCTCTCTCTCTCCTGCCCACAGGCGTAGTGGAGGCTGGAGGTGATGTTGCGTCCTGACCTGTCTCTGTACTGTCTAACCCCCTACCAGGCTCCTTAATGACCTGTCTCTGTACTGGCTAACCCCTACCTGCTCCTTAATGACCTGTCTCTGTACTGTCTAACCCCCTACCTGCTCACTTAATGACCTGTCTCTGTACTGTCTAACCCCTACCTGCTCCTTAATGACCTGTCTCTACTGTCTAACCCCTACCTGCTCCTTAATGACCCGTCTCTGTACTGTCTAACCCCTACCTGCTCCTAATGACCCGTCTCTGTACTGTTAACCCCTACCCGCTCCTTAATGACCGGTCTCTGTACTGTCTACCCTACCTGCTCCTTAAAACTGTCCTCTGTACCTGTCCTAACCCCTACCTGCTCATTAATGAACTGTCTCTGTACTGTCTAACCCCTACCTGCTCCTTAATGACCGGTCTATGTACTGTACTAACCCCTACCTGCTCCTAATGACCGTCTCTGTACTGTCTAACCCCTACCTCCGCCTTAATGACCGGTTCTCTGTACTGTCGAACCCCTACCTGCTCCTTAATGACCCGTCTCTGTACTGTCTAACCCCTACCTGCTCCTTATATGACCCGTCTCTGTGTCTCACTAAGTTGAAGTCACTTTGTGTATTTGTGTTCTTTAGGAGATTTTGTTTAGGGTTAGGGTTAGGGTTAGGGGTAGGGTTAGGGTTTAGGGTGAAATATGTTAGATGTTGTTGCTTACTACGGTCTATTGTGGCTCATTTAGAGCGGCTCACCCTCCCTCCCTCCCTCCCTCCTTCTTCCCTCCCTCCCAGCCTCCTTCCTTCCCTCCCTCCCTCCCTCCCTCCCTACCTCCCTCCCAGCCTCCCTCCCTCCCTGCCTCCCTCCCTCCTTCCCTCCTTCCCTCCCTCCCTCCCAGCCTCCCTCCTTTCCTTCCCTCCCTCCCTCCCAGCCTCCCTCCCTCCCTCCCAGCCTCCCTCCCTCCCTCCCAGCCTCCCTCCTTGCCTCCCTCCCTCCCTCCTTCCCTCCCTCCCTCCCTCCCTCCCTCCCAGCCTCCCTCCCTCCCTCCCTCCCAGCCTCCCTCCTTCCCTCCCTCCTTCCCTCCTTCCCTCCTTCCCTCCCTCCCTCCCAGCCTCCCTCCTTTCCTTCCCTCCCTCCCTCCCTCCCAGCCTCCCTCCCTCCCTCCCTCCCAGCCTCCCTCCTTGCCTCCCTCCCTCCCTCCCTCCTTCCTTCCCTCCCTCCCTCCCTCCCAGCCTCCCTCCCTCCCCAGCAGGGGAGACTCCTGCCAAACAGAGGATCAACAGATCAGCAGCAGGTGGGAGTTGTACAACAACAACTAAGAATAACTAGACCCCAGCGCCCTCAGGACCGGTCATGGGGAACTCCAGGAGCGGCGCGGTGTCGAAGGAGATCCTGGAGGAGCTGAAGATGAACACCAAGTTCACGGAGATGGAGATCGTCCAGTGGTACGAGGACTTCCAGAAGCAGTGTCCCAGCGGACGCATCTCCAAGGAAGACTTTGAGGGCATCTACAGCCGCTTCTTCCCAGACAGCTCCGCCCAGACCTACGCACACCACGTCTTCCGCTCCTTCGACACCAACGACGACGGCACCCTGGACTTCAAGGAGTACATCATTGCCCTCCACCTCACGTCCACGGGGAAGACCGCCCGCAAGCTGGAGTGGGCCTTCTCGCTGTTCGACGTCGACAAGAACGGCTACATCACCAAGGCCGAGGTCAGAGAGATCTGCGCGGTGAGTGGTGGGGGGGGGAAGGTTGTCGTCGTGGTTTCCATCGTCCTGCAGTGGCTGGTGCCTCTTTGTAGCGGATCCCCTGAACAGCCCGTGGGGATTATCAGTGTGGGAGGGGAGCCGAGTTCAGTAGTAGAAGCTGTTTTGCGGTCTTGACGTGCGGGCGCTCAGTCTACTGTGACGTCTTCCTGAGGGCAGGAGGGTGAAGAGGCAGCGTCCCGGGTGGGTCTCCGATGATGCCCTTGGCACCTCCGGGTGCAGCGGGTGTGATGGATGGCCTCCAGCCTGGGGAGATGGGTGCCGGTGATCCTCTTTCTGCGGTGCAGCGTACCACACTGTGATGCAGTATGTGAGAACTGACTCGATGGCTGACTTGTAGAGGCTCCCCAGCAGCTGGTGTGGCAGACGTGCCCTCTTCAAGCACCTCAGGAAGTGAAGCCTCCTTTCTTTGCTGTCGCCGGGATGTTGACGGTCAGAGTCAGGTTGTGGCTGATGTTGACCCCGAGGCACCTGATGTTCTGCACAACCTCCACTGTCTCGCCTCCGATGGTGATGGGGTAATGGAGGAAGGGCTTTGGTCTCCGCCTGAAGTCCAGGATCATCTCCTTTGTTGTTGCTGCGTTGAGGATCAGGTTG
The DNA here is from genome assembly GCF_026213295.1 of Gadus chalcogrammus. Lineage (NCBI taxonomy): Eukaryota > Metazoa > Chordata > Actinopteri > Gadiformes > Gadidae > Gadus > Gadus chalcogrammus. The sequence goes on along the minus strand of NC_079433.1, from coordinate 104,121 downwards.
TTCTCTTGGCTCCAGCTCACCAGGTTCTCTACCTCTGTCCTGTAAGCAGTCTCGTTATTACTCGTGACCCTGCCTACCACGATGGTGTCGTCTGCTAACTATAATATGGTGTTGGCCTCTTGGGTGGGTTTGCAGTCGAGGGTGTAGAGGGAGAAGAGGAAGGGGCTCAACACACAACCCTGTGGTGCACCGATGTTCAGGGTGATGCTGGAAGAGACCTGTCTCCCCATGCGTCCGTGGTCGGCCGGTGCGGAAGTCCAGGACCCAGCTGCTCAGGTGTGTGTTGAGGCCAGGTGTCGTGGTCCAGCTAAGTGGAAAAGTTATGGGTGGGGGGATGGTGTTGAAGGTGGAGCTATAGTCTATAAATAGCATCCGCACATAACCGCTGGTCAAGATGTGTAGTGGGAGTGGAGGGCTATTGACACTGCGTCCTCGGTCTACCTGTTTGCCCTATAGGCAAATTGGTGGTGGTTCAAGGAGGGGGGGATGCTGTTCTTCTAGTGTCCCAGTACCAGACGTTCAAAGCACTTCATCACCACCGGTGTCAGCGCCACTGGGCGATAGTCATTGAGTCCTGATGGCTGATTGCTTTGGGACAGGGATGATTGTGGCTCTCTTGAGGCATGTGGGGACGGAGGCCTGCAGCAGGGAGGTGTTAAACAGGTGTAACCCTATTACAGGTGCGCGAGCACCGCACTCAGCTCCCCTGTGCAGTGCTGCAGAACCCACCCTGGTGGTATGTAAACAGAAGTGAGGACCACCACGGTAAACTGCCTTGGCAGATAAAACGGTTTGCATTTCACTGTAATCAATTCCAAGTCCGGGGAGCAAAATGTCTCAACAATGTCAGTGGTGGTGCACCATGAGCCACACACATATATGGGCACACCCCCGCCTTTATCCTTACTGGAGTCAGCTGTTCGGTCCGCTAGGTAAACAGTCCGACCTGCTAGCTCAATAGCAGCCTCAGGGATGTTTGGATTCAGCCAGGTTTCGGTGAAGAAGAAAGCACAGCCAATTTTTTGGTTTGAGTGAAACCTCAGTCTGAGTTTGTCGATCTTGTTGACAATGGACTGGGCGTTTGTAACAGGCTGGGCAGAGCTAGTCGATCCGGTGAGTTCCTTAGCCTAGCTTGGATGCCGGCCCGCTTACTCAGCTTTTCCTTCCTCTCCCGTCTCTGTCTGCCCCACTTGTACAAAACCATGTAGAAAACACGAAAACCGGAAACTAGGGGTAGAGCTCTGAGCCGCTGCCACTGTGCGCCGCCATCTTGGATCTACACAAGGTTGTACCCTAACCCTAACCCTATCAGGAGACTATCAGGGTTAGGGTTAGGGTTAACCCTAACCCTAGGGTTAACCCTAACCCTAACCCTTTGATCTACACAAGGTTGTACACTATCAGGAGACTATCAGGACACCGAATCTCCTCACCGCCATCTTTGATCTACACAAGGTTGTACCCTAACCCTAACCCTAACCCTATCAGGAGACTATCAGGACACCACATCTCCTCACTGCAGGATTAACTAAGGTGGCTCCCTTACCCTAACCCTAACCCTATCAGGAGACTATCAGGACACCACATCTCCTCACTGCAGGATTAACTAAGGTGGCTCCCTAACCCTAACCCTATCAGGAGACTATCAGGACACCACATCTCCTCACTGCAGGATTAACTAAGGTGGCTCCCTAACCCTAACCCTAACCCTAACCCTAACCCTATCAGGACACCACATCTCCTCACTGCAGGATTAACTAAGGTGGCTCCCTAACCCTAACCCTAACCCTAACCCTATCAGGACACCACATCTCCTCACTGCAGGATTAACTAAGGTGGCTCCCTAACCCTAACCCTATCAGGACACCACATCTCCTCACTGCAGGATTAACTAAGGTGGCTCCCTAACCCTAACCCTAACCATAACCCTATCAGGACACCACATCTCCTCACTGCAGGATTAACTAAGGTGGCTCCCTAGCCCTAACCCTATCAGGAGACTATCAGGACACCACATCTCCTCACTGCAGGATTAACTAAGGTGGCTCCCAACAGCCTGTGTTTTTTCCCAATAGAGTCAACCAGTACAGAACCAGCACTGGTAACAGAACAGTATCTCATGGGACTGAGTTAAGGTATCTTTTCAGGTCACTTCCCCTCCAAAAGACACCAAGAAAGGGCTGTAAACACAGGGCTTAGGGAGAGAGACCAGCCTGGCAGAGCAGCCACCTAGGGTGTTGTTCACACAGGTTCTTATGGAAGAAGGCTTTAGCTGTTATTCTCTAAGCTTAATCACGGCTAACCCAACTGCTCGTTGTCTCTTCATTGCTACACTGCCTCGCTAACCAACTAGAACAAAGATATGAAAATCCTTCACCGCCACATGCAGAAGAGTCCATTAAGGTTTGATTTAAGAAAGCAATTGGATTACTATAATTGGAGTGAAACAACCAGATTTCAGAATTAGGAAGGAACATCCTATGAACTTAAAAAGCTCCTTCGTTTTTGGTTCATATTCTAAATGACGTATTGGATGCAGATTCTCTTCATCCAGGGTTAGCAATCTTCTTTTGCCAGGACTCTCGGAAGAGACAAATTAATGCAAAGACCTCCTTACTACTGTCCATTTCACCTCTCTCTCTCTCTATAAATGTCTCCTCTGCCATGTCCAAGAACCTTTCCATCTGATGACTTCGTTTGTCTAAAATCAGAGGGGTGCCAAGAGGCTTAAGGTCCTGCATTAGTGGGACCAGGGGGTCTGCCAGGTCCCGGCTTAGCACAGCAAGGTACAGCGAGATTCCGAGCCAACTCACGCAGTGGTTGCTAGGCGACCAGAATAGAATTGGTTTCTTGAGTGGATTTCAAGCTAGCGACTTTATATTTTGTTTCCGTGAATCTGCGTCCAGTGATTTTTGGTCAAACATTCAGAGAGCTCTGGAAATGTAGTAACTATAGACATTAAAGATCCTCCATTTTGTGTGTTTTGTCGAATGTTTTGGACCGGCGAAGTCATGCGCCGTAAAATAATATAATTATAGATAAAAACACCACCAAACCATAAAGAGCCAACGAGTGATAAACATATACCACGCCTCCTCCAGACGGATTAGCTAACAAATCAGTTACTGCTCGACCTGTGACCTATGACCTCTGGCCTCAGACCTGTTTGACCTTAGGTTGTTTCCTTTCCCCGAACAGGCCATCTTCAAACTGATCCCTGCGGAGGAGCTTGCTGGGCTGCCCAGTGACGAGAGCACCCCCGACAAGAGAGCCGACAAACTGTGGAGCTGCTTCGATAAAGGAGAGGACGGTGAGCGGGGGCCGAGGAACGACCGGATGAGGTTAGGGTTAGGGTTAGTGAGTGGAGCGAGGAGTAGAGACTGTTCTCTGCCTCCTTACCATTAAGCAGCGGGGGTTGAACCGGCAGCCCCCGCATGGAGGGCGAACCCTGAGTCGATGGTACATTCTCAGGGCGCAGTTAAGACTGGTAACGTAGAGCCGTGGATCTTTATGACGTCAAAGACTCCACTTTTCTGATATTCCCATTGTCAGTATGTACGGCCTCTGACCTCTGGTTGTGGTGTCTCTCCCCAGACCGCGTGGCTGAAGCTGAGTTCCTTGCCGGCCTCGTGGACAACGACGCCGCCCTGCGTCTGATTCTGTACCAACCGACCAAATAAGCCCTCGTTGGTTCATATGGTCCATGCTTAGTCATACCCAAATTAGAGGCAAACGAGCCTGGGTGACAGTTAACTGATTTGATTTCGATGATTTAAGGTCCATTATGATATGTTTCTGATTAACAATGGCGACTGGATTCTGAGGGAGAATCAGCTTGATGTTTTGATAAATGACTTTATCGGATGTAAAATAATAATGCACAAACATTTTCTTACCTGTATAGTAGAGTTGTCAGGAATGTCCGCTAAGAACAATTCAAAACAAACCTAATCCATCACCGGACGTCACCTGACACGATCACATGATCACAACTTGGAGATAGCTAAAGATGGAAGATAGTTAGGGTGTGAAGCAAGCTAAGATGTAAGGATAGTTAGGGTGTGAACTAGCTAAGATGTAAGGATAGTTAGGGTGTGAAGCTAGCTAAGATGTAAAGATAGCTAAGACGTAAATGTAGCTTATATGTGAGGCTAGTGAAAGTTTTATGCTGTTAGCTAAGCCATTGAACAAAGGTCGAAAGAAACTAGAAAGCAGAGTTGACTTATTCACTCTAAGCAGGCCTGACTGATGTTTGAAAGTTGACCTAGTAACCTTCAACCACAGATCTCGAATCCCAGCTGTTTTCAATGTAGTTAAATAAGAACGTACAGCTTCTGTGTTGTCTGTCCAGATGCAGAGCGCTGACCTGCATCTGTAGCCACACTTACAGATTAGTTTGGTTTCGTAAGCACTAGACCTGCTGCTCTTACTTGACCTAGTTTTAACCAAACATCTGCCGCGTAGTTCACTGTATCGCCACGTCCAGCACCCAACAAACCACAGCCACCTTTTCACTAGCAGGGTATCACACTTCAGATATATATATAGAGATATATTCAGATGTATGCTACAGATATATATTTTTATCAGTTTGTTCAGTCAGTGGAAGGAAGGAACCAAACTCTCTCCTATGATGACAAAGTTGACAATTTTACCAAATTGTTGAGAGATGTAGTCACTCTATGGAATTTTAAGAAACAAATGTGAGAATAAAAAGATGAAATAGTCATCTTTTTATGGTTGGTGGTGTTTTCATTAGAGCGTCTCTGATCGTAACATATAACCAGTCTCCTTTACTCTGAATGAACTTTGAACTCTTTATCTACACTATATTCTCTCCAGCATTCTCTCTCCGTCTCTCTAAGGGAGATTACACCCTAACCCTTAATCTGGGGTCTGAACATCTGTCTTCCCAAGCCCAGAGGACGGTCCCATATCTCCGCTCATCCTCCTCTCAGAGACAGACGTCTTCTGTCCATGCATTCATCCATTCACCCACCATCCGTCTGTCTGTCCATCCATTCATCCATTCATCTATTCATCCATCCAGCCATCATCTAGGATCATCTTCATAAAACCTTTCCTTGAATTCATATTGTGAGCGACAAAGAGCAGCATTTCATTGTTATATTATTATATTTTAATGTGAAAGAACTGACATCACAGGGTTGTACTGCTACCTCTCAAAAGCCTTTGAGAAGAGCAGACAATACATAGAAGTACAATAAGAGCATCTTCAGTTCAACCTCCAGTCCGTTGGTAAGGTTTGGCCAAGAGGTTTTGGTCAAAGTCAGAGTAGTGACGTAACCTTCAGTCACATAAAGCAGTGGTTCTCACCATGATTCTACTAGTGTACCCCCTCTTGTGTAACCCTAACCCCCTCTCAGATATTCTTTCAGCTGAGTACCCCATTCACTGGCACTAAATAAGACAATAAAGAATTAAATTAACGAAAATAATGTGTGTACGCTCTATTTAGCAGTGTAGTATGAACATAAAAAGGGTGCAAATACTCACAATTTAGTGAGAAACATGGGCCTGTACATGGGACTGCAACTGCTGATTGTCTGTCAACGTCTAATTTCTCCCCTCAATGGAATCCCAACGCCAGAGGGGGTCAGAGCAGGTAGAGGGGACCCCCTCCAGGGGGGGGTCAGAGCTGGTAGAGGGGACCCCCTCCAGGGGGGGGGTCAGAGCTGGTAGAGGGGACCCCCTCCAGGGGGGGTCAGAGCTGGTAGAGGGGACCCCCTCCAGGGGAGGGTCAGAGCTGGTAGAGGGGACCCCCTCCAGGGGGGGTCAGAGCAGGTAGAGGGGACCCCCTCCAGGGGGGGGTCAGAGCAGGTAGAGGGGACCCCCTCCAGGGGGGGGGTCAGAGCTGGTAGAGGGGACCCCCTCCAGGGGGGGTCAGAGCTGGTAGAGGGGACCCCCTCACACACACACAAACACACACACACACAGAAAAAGAGACACACACGCACAGACACATTCATACACAGACACTTACACAAGGACACACACAACCTCAGCCACGCACACGGACACACGGACACACGGACACACGGACACACGGACACACGGACACACGGACACACGGACACACGGACACACGGACACACGGTCTCAGCAGGGCGAGCTGTCCCTGTCGTCCTGCTGGTCGTAGTCCAGGGGGTAGATGGGGTCCAGGGGGTACATGGGGTCCATGGGGTCCACGGGGTCCAGGGGGTACATGGGGGGGTTCATGGGGTCCATGGAGTCCATGGGGTCCAGGGGGTCCATGGGGTTCATGGGGTCCAGGGGGTCCATCTCCCTCTCACAGTCCTCGCAGCCCGTCATCCCACAGCCCTCCACCACCACCATGCCCCCCCCCCCACTGCATCCCGAGACCCCCACCCCTCCCATCAACCCTCCCATCCCCCTGACCACGCCCCCTACCCCGGGCAGCCCCCCCACGCCGACGCCGGCCCCGCCCACCAGGAGTGCCCCGCCGGCCCCGTAGGCCAGCGGCCCGAGCCCCCCCCGGGGCCACAGCAGCTGGCTGACAGAGTACACGGCGGCCCCGGGGCTGGTCTGGGTCTGGGCGTGGGCCTGGGGGGCCGGCAGCAGCTGGTCGTAGGGGGGGGC
>NC_079433.1:35000-95000 GCF_026213295.1 Gadus chalcogrammus | reverse complement strand
GGGAGGGGTGGGGGGGGGAGGTGGTCTGTAATCTGCTGGTCGTTCATATTAATCCAGACAGAAGAACAAAGGGTCTTAAAGTCTTAAAGCCACGAGAGACTCTGGATTACAGATTGGGTCGCATATATCAGGATTAGGATTACAGCAGAAACACGCGCGCCGCTCATTCAGCCGCACAGCTTCAGGAACACACGGATCCTCAACCCAGCTGGGTTTACCAGTAGTCAAGGCTGATTAGTTAGTAGATTAGTTGGCTAGTTAGTTAGTGAACATGTTGTGTAGGACTGCAGTTAGTTAGTTACTTACTTTACCTGTGGTTTATATCTTGTGTTAGAAAGTTAGCTAGTTAGCTAGGTTGCCTGGTGTAAGACTTGTGTAAGTTAGTTAGTTAGTTAGCTGGTTAGCTATGTAATTTGTGGTGTAGGGCTGTGTGAGTTAGTTAGTTAGCTAGTTAGCTATGTTACCTGTGGTGTAGGGCTGGGTAAGTTAGTTAGTTAGCTAGTTAGCTATGTTACCTTTGGTGTAAGAGTTGTGTTAGTTAGCTAGTTAGGGGGGACCGCCTTCCATTCAGACATAACCCCACTCCGACATTGACGTCTAAAATGTCGTAGTGGAAACATGAACCGAATGTTTTTTGAAACATTTGAAACACTCCTGTTACGGAAACAGACGATCGCGTCGTCTGTTGCCAGGCAGGTTGACAAGATGTAAACAACTGATGACGTAGGCCGGTACAATTTTCGCCCCCGGTACAATTTTAACGTGACAGCGGCACTTCCATTGTTTTCAAACGTCCCACCACTCGGACAATTTCTGCTTTCATGGTCGTTCCGACATGAGGTCATTCATATAAGTTGCATTACCATTATCATTGTACTTTAATTAATGAATATGAATATTTCTTAGTTGCATGCACTGTAGTGTCCTGAAGTGACTGGAACAGTCCCGATTTTGAGTTGCGTGTCCCGAGTCCCAGCAAAAGCCTGTCGGGACGCTAAAATGTTCTGGTTTCCACCATCCACCATGAAATGTCCCGTTTTGTCCGCGATTACATAGCCAACGTGGTCTTATTATAGTCAGAATATTAACTAAAAAACACATTGAAAGATTAAAGCATCCAGCGTGTGATTCCAACAATGTAAGGGGCATCGCAACAGGGATAATCGCACAGTGGAAGGCTGCGCGATTTAATCTGCACAGTGGAAAGTGCTCGTCCACTGGGCGGACGAGCACTGGCCGGAGATGTTGGCTCCTTTCAGAAGCAGGGAGATTACAAAACAAAAATAAATGTATAATTTGCTGTGTGCTGCCTGGCACTAATGCTCCCGTTGAACTGATCTTTATTCCATCATGAACAATACTTGGACTGACGAGATGAACCGCAGCGTTCCCACCGTAAAGGCGTTGCTTATCACACGGGACAATTTTGATGACACCTGTCCGCAATTCCACAGCAGCAGACTCAGTCAGCAAACAATTCGATTTTGGAGCAAATTCACTCGTACAAATACGTGTAGGCTAATTTGGAGAGCATTTGTCTCTGTGTTGAGGTGATGTTTTTGGAGCTCTACGAGGTTGACGACTTACACACACACACACACACACACACACACACACACACACACACACACACACACACACACACACACACACACACACACACACACACACACACACACACACACACACACACACACACACACACACACACACACACACACAGATCCGGCCCACGAGGGAATATTTACTGGCCCTTTTAGTGGAAACCTATAGGTAAAAAGTAAAGTCGGGGATATTGCATAACAGTCTATGTTTAACGGATTTCCCTTCTATTCAACCCTGTCTCGTCAAAATTACGTTCCCAGAGAACTATTCGGCATTCTCAATTACGTTTGTCATAAAACGTATTTTGTCCGCGATTACGTTTTATTGAACGTATTGCAAATACGTTCGTCCTCAGCCTATTTTTTGCCATTCATTAACCTCTAGGATTATGTTTGGTTGAAACGTATCCCAGATAGGTTAAATGTCAACGTATAGCACATTATTGTCATTAAGGCATATCTTCCTTTCAGGGAACGTTTCATTTAACGTATTTTGTCTGAAAAACGTATCTTGGCTGTGGATACGTGTTATTGAACATATCGCAAATACGTTCGTTGTCAACCTATTTTTTGCCATTCATTTACCTCTAGGATTATGTTTGGTTGAAACGTATTCCAAATATGTTAAATGTCAACGTATAGCACATTATTGTCATTACGGCATATTTCCCTTTCGGGAAACGTTTCATTTAACGTTATTTTGTCCCTGATTACGTCTTATTGAACATATTGCAAATAGGTTCGTTCTCAACATTTTTGTTGTTATTTATTTAAGCTACCTCTTGGATTACAGGCTACATTTAATTGAAACGTATCCTTAATAGGCTACGTTAAATTTCGATAACACATTATTGTCAGCATATAGGCATAGGTCTACCTCTCGGGGAAGCGTACGTTTGATTGTAATGTTAATAGTCCAACGTTATATCAACATGTCACAAGAGGAGAAATTAGCTGCTGACGGGGTAACTGTAGGAGCGGGGGTTGCTTTGTTGATTTCTTTATCTAGGGCTATAGCTGTGGTCAAAGCGGGAAGTGTGCGTTGTCTGGGCGGCTGCCTGAACTGAGCTGCAGGAAATTATGTTCACACGTTTCTTCATTCATTCATGAAGGCTATACCGGTGAACGGTGACGTCAGACTCACGCCCACCTACAAACCAATCAATGTCCAGTATCAGCCTGTCCTCTCGGAAAATACGACCACGTTGGTTTGTTCCGCCAAAGATTACGACCCATTGGAATTTATCCAAAACGAGCGAACGAGGCCCTCTACATGTGCGGGGAACCCTTTCTCATCAAAATTACGTTCCCAGAGAACTATTCGGCATTCTCAATTACATTTGTCTAAAAAACGTTTTTTGTCCGTGATTACGTTTTATTGAACATATTGTAATGACCTCGCCGGTGACATAACGATGTCGAGTCATTAGTAATTGAAGGAACTTTTAATGGACCAAAACCAGGTCACTGAAACCCGTAACCAACGGCAGAAATCCCACCCAAAACAAAACCCGGTTACCCCGGCAACCCCCAACACGGTCTCATTCACGTGCAGGCCCCCACCCTCGTGTTCTTCCAAGGCCCTCCCCCAGCTGACCTAATGATTCGCCCTCACACTGATTGACAAGAAGAACATTGCAATACATGCACACAGAACAACTGGCATAACGGACAACGAAATACAATGCAACACATAACACACAAACAATTTAATTGTCCCAGGGTCGGTACAATATCGTAAATGCGAATTCGTTCTCAGCCTATTTTTGCCATTTATTTACCGTGTTACTATGGCAGAATAAAGAATAAAATCATGCATTATCATTCAACTTGAACATGTGTTTTTACAGTATAGAGTGGTGGAGAGGGATGACGTATGTTGGCAAACCCGGAAGTGAGCGTCGCCCTCGGTTCCCTTGACAAAAAGCCAACGGGTTTTCCATTGGATTTTGGATTATTGCAGAAAAATCCTCAACTCCTCAAAAACGGAAAATAAATAAATCAATAAAAATAACCGTGCTCCAAAGAACGAAGTGTAAACCAATGCATTCTGAATGGGAGTGTTTCTCCGATTTTTCCATGCTACACAACGAAATGTAAACCCATGCAAATAAAGACACTAATCTACTACTTTTGTAGGGAGGTATTCTATTTTTTTCAACGGGGCTGAATCCAGTCACTTGACCGTCATGGTTGCTATGGTGGTTGCTATCGACCGCCCCCTCTAATAACTCTAAAAACCACGCGGCAAAGGAGCTGCCGTCAATTGGGTTGTTTTTGTCGTAAACTAGGGTCCGATGGTTGAAAAATAGACAGTTATTCCAAGGTATCCTTAAAAGGCAGCTTGGATGTGTTTATTTTCTGCAGTTTAGACTTCTTCTATAACTTTTTTTTGAAAGCAAAACACCAAGCTCATTGATTTAACGAGGGAGGGTTATTTGAAACAATTTATTCAATAAATATTTGTGAGAGGTCATTCCTTCTCCTGATTTTACTTCCTATTTATGTCTAGGGTAAACCCCTACTGTCCACAAGCATCCCCCCCCCTCCCCATATGGATTTGGAGAATTGTTGCCACGTCCCAGTGGTGGAGGTATATATATGAAAGAGGGCATTCAATTATAGCCTACTACAATGATCAATTAGGAGGCCGAAGCCCTAAAGGAAGTGATGCAATAGGTGACTGAGTCGACAACATTTAAGTAAGCTGTATAGCGTCTCTTATATATCAAAGGGGGTCTCAAAGGACGCATACGCTTCAACCTGTGGCTCCAGCACTACAGGAAATGACTCAGCAAGTGCTCCATCTCGTTGCAACTCACCCAGCGGCTTGCTTGCAAGATTTTGGCCTGAAGTTCTTCCCAGACCTACACCCTAGCCATCCAACATGCATATCTGAGAATCAGGCCTCTCTTTAATAATGACAAAAAGTTATGAGAGAAACACACATTAACTTTTTGTTATCTCATAAGCGGCGTGGTGCCGGCTCCTTTTGACCTTTTGACCCCCGACTTCAAAAACGTGGCCACAGGCCAGCTGTGTCTACACACCTTTAGCCACGAATGTACACCTCCATCCCACAAAAAATGGGGACTAGAAACTAACCTCTGTCTTATGTACATTTACTGTACTGTTGGAGGTCACGCCCCTTTGCCGACCTTTTCGAGATAGCTAGGGATGCTAAAATGTTTACACACATTTCCCGGGGGCCCGTGAACGACATATCCGAGATTTGGAGTTCTAGCCCTTTTGTCATTTGGACAAAGCCCCTCAGAAGTGTAGCCTGCAAGACCTAATGGTTCAGAATGTGGTGGAAAAACAGTTTTTGAGATAGGAAGGTCCTACCGCCCTGAAATTGTAATACCTTATTCTAGGGCCTGACTGGGACCTCCACACCGAAACTTGGCCCGGTCGGACCCCGAGGGCAGGAAGGGGGGGCCTGCCCTCGGGGTCTGACCGGGCCAAGTTTCGGGCAGGAAGGGCCCCCCCTTCCTGCCCTCGGGGTCCGACCGGGCCAAGTTTCGGTGCGGAAGTCCCAGTTAGGCCCTAGAATAAGGTATTAAAATTTCAGGGCGGTAGGACCTTCCTATCTCAAAAACTGTTTTTCCACCACATTCTGAACCATTAGGTCTTGCAGGCTACGCTTCTGAGGGGCTTTGTCCAAATGACACTCCATTTGGGAAAACTTTTTTTCTTTAAGGGCTAGAACTCCAAATCTCGGATATGTCGTTCACGGGGCCCCGGGAAATGTGTGTAAACATTTTAGCATCCCTAGCTATCTCGAAAAGGCTGGAAAAGGGGCGTGACCTCCAACAGTACAGTCAATGTACATAAGACAGAGGTTAGTTTCTAGGCCCCATTTTTTGCGGGATGGAGGTGTACATTTGTGGCTTAATGTGTGTAGACAGCGCTGGCCTGTGGCCACCTCTTTGAAGTCTGGAGTCAAAAGGTCAAAAGGAGCCGGCACCACGCCGCTTATGAGATAACAAAAAGTGAATCTGTATTTCTCTCATTACATTTTGTCATTATTGAAGAGAGGCCTGATTCTCAGATATGCATATTGGACTGTTAGGGTATAGGTCTGGGAAGAACTTCAGGCAAAAATCTTGCAAGCGAGCCGCTGGGTGCAGGTGCAACGAGATGGAGCACTTGCTGAGCCTGGACTTTCATAATCTTTGCTCTGTGAATGTAAAGGATGTTTGGTCGGATGTTACGACGAAGAATCATAATGTGAATGGGAATATTCTATAAATCTCTTGATATCATCTTTCGTCTCAACACTTCTGCTGCAGCCACTTAAAGTCTCACTCCGAGAACCTTAAAATATGAATCAATCCATTAGAAGTATGAAAATATCTTCCCGATGGTGCAACTGAGCAAACAAGGTGTCCTTTGACATCTACGTTTCGAGACGATTGCAACAGTGCCACACATGATCATATTTGAATATGTTTCGGGGTAGTAATTAGCTGTCGATTTTGGAGGCCTTTATCAATAATGACCAGCTATAGATTTGCTTCCCGATGGAGATTTTTGACAAATTACATGTTAATTAGCATCTACACGTTAAGCTGAGTCCAATGAGATCAAGCTCGGCCTCTTGCTACACCGAGATCATGTCCTAGACCTAGGTGTACCATGTAAAATACATGTTACCATTAGGTAGAGTGTCGTTCTTGGTGTCATTGGACTCAGCTCAACGTGTAGATGCTAAATAACATGTCATTTGTGACTAATCTTTATCGGGAAGCAAATCAATAGCTGCTCAGTATTGATTAAGGCCTCCAATTTCGACAGCTAATTACTACCATTAAACATGTTCGAATATGCTCATGTGTGGCACCGTTGCAATCGCCTGGAAGCGTAGATGTTGACGGACACCTTGTTCGTCCTCTTACGCCACCGTGAAGATATTTACATGCTTCTGATTGACTAATGAATTGATTCAGCTATTCCCCCAGAAGTCTGGGGTCAAAAGGTCAAAAGGAGGCACCACGCCGGGGTGGAGCCAGATCTCGGGCAACAGCGCAGGGTTGCCAGGTCCTGCAAAAAACGTGCCCCCCACATACCGTTCAAAATCCACCCAAAATGTCCTAGAAGCATCCCAAATAAAAAATGATATTATTGGCCATTTTGGCCAACGTTTTGAAAGTAATACTATTTGAGGGAATATTTTTTTGTTGTTGTTTTAGCAGCGAAATGCACCGTGTGCGTGTGTGCGTGTGTGTGTGTGTGTGTGTGTGTCTGTGTCTGTGTGTGCGTGTGTGTGCTTGTGTGTGCTTGTGTGTGTGTGGGGGCGAATCATTAGGTCAGCTGGGGGAGGGCCTTGGAAGAACACGAGGGTGGGGGCCTGCACGTGAGTGAGACCGTGTTGGGGGTTGCCGGGGTAACCGGGGTTTGTTTTGGGTGGGATTTCTGCCGTTGGTTACGGGTTTCAGTGACCTGGTTTTGGTCCATTAAAAGTTCCTTCAATTACTTATGACTCGACATCGTTATGTCACCGGCGAGGTCATTACAATATGTTCAATAAAACGTAATCACGGACAAAAACGGACGTTTTTTAGACAAATGTAATTGAGAATGCCGAATAGTTCTCTGGGAACGTAATTTTGATGAGAAAGGGTTCCCCGCACATGTAGAGGGCCTCGTTCGCTCGTTTTGGATAAATTCCAATGGGTCGTAATCTTTGGCGGAACAAACCAACGTGGTCGTATTTTCCGAGAGGACAGGCTGATAGTGGACATTGATTGGTTTGTAGGTGGGCGTGAGTCTGACGTCACCGTTCACCGGTATAGCCTTCATGAATGAATGAAGAAACGTGTGAACATAATTTCCTGCAGCTCAGTTCAGGCAGCCGCCCAGACAACGCACACTTCCCGCTTTGACCACAGCTATAGCCCTAGATAAAGAAATCAACAAAGCAACCCCCGCTCCTACAGTTACCCCGTCAGCAGCTAATTTCTCCTCTTGTGACATGTTGATATAACGTTGGACTATTAACATTACAATCAAACGTACGCTTCCCCGAGAGGTAGACCTATGCCTATATGCTGACAATAATGTGTTATCGAAATTTAACGTAGCCTATTAAGGATACGTTTCAATTAAATGTAGCCTGTAATCCAAGAGGTAGCTTAAATAAATAACAACAAAAATGTTGAGAACGAACCTATTTGCAATATGTTCAATGAGACGTAATCAGGGACAAAATAACGTTAAATGAAACGTTTCCCGAAAGGGAAATATGCCGTAATGACAATAATGTGCTATACGTTGACATTTAACATATTTGGAATACGTTTCAACCAAACATAATCCTAGAGGTAAATGAATGGCAAAAAATAGGTTGACAACGAACGTATTTGCGATATGTTCAATAACACGTATCCACAGCCAAGATACGTTTTTCAGACAAAATACGTTAAATGAAACGTTCCCTGAAAGGAAGATATGCCTTAATGACAATAATGTGCTATACGTTGACATTTAACCTATCTGGGATACGTTTCAACCAAACATAATCCTAGAGGTTAATGAATGGCAAAAAATAGGCTGAGGACGAACGTATTTGCAATACGTTCAATAAAACGTAATCGCGGACAAAATACGTTTTATGACAAACGTAATTGAGAATGCCGAATAGTTCTCTGGGAACGTAATTTTGACGAGACAGGGTTGTTCTATTGGGCAAAAACTGTTGGTCTATTTTTATTGATCCCCTTCGAAAATTTGTTTGGAAAGGGGTGGGTCTGGGGCGGGCTATATTCTCGCCTTTCTTTTTTGTAAAGCTTATTGTATTGCCTTTGGGCCGATATGAAGTTACCTGCGTCCATTCCTTGATTGTTCTGACGCAACACTCCAAACAATTAATTTTGTTCTAATGTTCGTCCAATCCACTCCAATAGTGGTAAGTAAGTAAGTAAGTAACATTTATTTATAAAAGCACATTTAAAACAGTTTGCACTGACCAAAGTGCTGTACATAGTGCATTCAGCAGGCAAAGATGAAGGCAAAATAACACTAGAATAAAATACAACTAAAAGACATGAAACCGGACATCCACACACAACAAATGCAATAGTGCAGACTCTGCAGAGGTCAGATAGTTGATGGGGAGGGAAGGCAAGGTTGTACAGATGGGTTTTGAGCCTTGATTTAAAGGCATAAATGGAGGGGGCATCACGTATGTCGGGTGGCAGTTGGTTCCACAAGCGCGGAGCAGCTACAGCAAAGGCCCGGTCACCTTTTTGTTTCAGTCTGGAGCGGGGGATGTGTAGAAGACCCTTATTAGAGGATCTAAGGGACCTGGTGGCTGAGTGGGGGTGTAAAAGGTCTGATAAATATGATGGGGCCTGACCATTGATGGCTTTGAACACCATAAGAACAGTCTTGAAAATGATCCTTTGTTGTACTGGCAGCCAGTGAAGGGAAGCAAGAACGGGAGTGATATCCTCCCACTTTTTTGACCCGGTCAACAGTCTTGCTGCTGCATTTTGAACTATTTGGAGGCGTGATATGAGGGACTGAGGGAGACCACGGAAGAGGGAGTTACAGTAATCCAGCCGTGATGTTATGAAAGCATGGATGACCATTTCCAGATTGTGGTATGATAGGGAGTGCTTTATTTTAGAGATGGTTCTGAGCTGGTAGAAGCTGTTCTTCAGATTGTGGTATGATAGGGAGTGCTTTATTTTAGAGATGGTTCTGAGCTGGTAGAAGCTGTTCTTCAGATTGTGGTATGATAGGGAGTGCTTTATTTTAGAGATGGTTCTGAGCTGGTAGAAGCTGTTCTTCACGACGGAGGAGATTTGCTTATTAAAGCATAGCTCAGAATCAAAAGTAACGCCGAGGTTTCTAGCAGATGGTTTTAGGAATGAGGTTAGACTACCTAGGTCAGTGAAGATGGGTTTTTTGAATTTGGAGGGGTTAATGATGATAACTTCTGTTTTGCTATTGTTTAGTTGTTTAGTTGTTTAATTATCCCCCATCCAGTCATTTATCTCCTTGAGACACTCTAGGAGCGTCTGAAGGCAGTCCTGCATTGAGTTTAAATCCAACTCTAACGAATAAATGGTCCAGTTTTAAGTTTCATAGAATATTTATACATTCCCAGGGCATGTTTAATTAGATGCACGCCCGCCACTCGAAACACACTTGTATAATGCAGTCGTCAATTGATGGAATGGGTTATTTTATACATCATCGCAACTAAGATTTGGAATGAATCAAATAAATTAGGCTACAGATAAATAATACTGACATGGCTACTTTTTGGTTGAACACATTTGAACAAAATATTTATGATCCCCCAATGTTGACCTCTTGGCGTTACTGATTGATAGACTTTCGGAATGGCGGTACTGAAAGGTGTCGGGATGGGGGCATGTCGAAATGGCGGCATGTCGAAATGGCGGCATGTAACCCTAGTTAGGTATGTTACCTGTGATGTAGGGCAATGTTAGTTAGTTAGTTAGTTAGTTAGTTAGTTAGTTAGCAAGCTAGCTATGTTACCTGTGCTGTAGGGCTGTGTTAGTTAGTTAGCTAGTTAGCTATGTTACCGGTGGTGTAGGGCTGTTTTAGGTAGCTAGTTAGCTATGTTACCTGTGGTGTAGGGCTGTGTAAGTAGTTAGTTAGCTAGTTAGCTATGTTACCTGTGGTGTAGGGCTGTGTTAGTTAGTTAGCTATGTTACCTGGGGTGTAGGGCTGTGTTAGTTAGTTAGTTAGTTAGCTAGTTAGCTATGTTACCTGTGGTGTAGGGCTGTGTTAGTTAGTCAGTTAGTTAGCTAGTTAGATATGTTACCTGTGGTGTAGGGCTGTGTTAGTTAGTTAGTTAGTTAGTTAGTTAGCTAGTTAGATATGTTACCTGTGGTGTAGGGCTGGCTGATGTTCTGTCCACAGTTCTTCATCTTGACGGGGGACAGGCAGAGGGGCTTGACCACCTTGTGCGTCCCCTCGCACCAATAGGAGGTGCAGAAGGCCATGACGGACAGGGTGAGGGCCAATGAGGTGAGAGACAGAGACACCAGGGACCGCCCACGCCGGGACATGTTCTCAAGCATTGTGACGGCTGGGTGGGAGAGAGAGAGACACAGAGATGGAGATCAAGACAGAGAGAGGGAAGGAGAGAGAGAGACAGTGAGGGGAAGAGACAGAAAGAGGGGGAGAGAGGGAGAGGAATGATAGTGATGGGTAAAGGTCTTAGGGTGTATCCTTGGACAGCCTAGCAGGCTACAGCTTCAGCCAATCAGATCCATCAAATATCGCTCTCTGTCCCGTCATCATTAACCTTCAAGTCTCTTTGGAGTTCAGAGAAAACAAGAAGAGAAGGAACACAGCTCAAGGTCTAGTCTGGTAGAGCAGGGTTCTAGAGCAGGGTTCTAGAGCAGGCTTCTGGTAGAGCAGGGTTCCAGCGCGGTTCAAGCACGGTTCCCTGTCCATAGGACGCAGACTTCCTTGCCCAGTGGGTTGTCGATAGAAGCCTCAGAAGCTGTCCGTGCGCTCGCTCCTCCTCAGTGCGATGATGCCTTGGCGTTGCTGTGGCGATTATGCAGTCATTAAAAGGGGAAGTCCAGCGGTTTCCCTCCTGATCACAGATCAACGGCCACGCCTTAGCAAGGATTTCCCTCGCTAATTCATGGCCCAGGGTCGCGGGGTTAGCCTGCAGACCTCATGAACTCCCCCTCCTCCTCCTTCTGTGAACGTAGCATTAGCCTCCCCTCTCCCCCAGGACACCAATACCTCTAATAATCTCTGTCTTCGACAGCGTTTTTTAATCATGGGCAGTAATCCCTGGAGGGTTAGGTGGACGTCTGTAATCTGTGGGAGTGTTGACACACACAGTGACTGAGGACCTCAGAGAGGCCAGAGGGAGAATGAGGACCTCAGAGAGACTGAGGACCTCAGAGAGACCAGAGGGAGACTGAGGACCTCAGAGAGGCCAGAGGGGGACTGAGGACCTCAAAGAGGCCAGAGGGAGACTGAGGACCTTAGAGAGGCCAGAGGGAGACTGAGGACCTCAGAGAGACCAGAGGGGGACTGAGGACCTCAGAGAGGCCAGAGGGAGACTGAGGACCTCAGAGAGACCAGAGGGGGACTGAGGACCTCAGAGAGACCAGAGGGAGACTGAGGACCTCAGAGAGGCCAGAGGGGGACTGAGGACCTCAGAGAGGCCAGAGGGGGACTGAGGACCTCAGAGAGACCAGAGGGGGACTGAGGACCTCAGAGAGGCCAGAGGGGGACTGAGGACATCAGAGAGGCCAGAGGGAGACTGAGGACCTCAGAGAGGCCAGAGGGGGACTGAGGACCTCAGAGAGGCCAGAGGGGGACTGAGGACTTAAAGGTAGACAGAGACATGTGAGGACCTAAATAGAGAGCGTGAGTATGACCCTCAACTTCATCACCCTCACATTGGTTAGAACCTCACACTCTCACCAATCGTCTTCATCATCGCCATCGCTACAACTATGACATCATCATCTTCACCCTGGTGGTTACCACGGTAACCATCCATACCCCCGCACAGACGGATCTCCGGGAGGGCGACTTCATCAGAGTTTAATCTGGTTCCCCGTCGCCAAATCAACCGGCAGGCTCAGCGGTAATCCTGGGACGGGGTGCTAATCCACACGCTGCTCTGTCCATCCAGATGCCCCCCACACCTGGGTCATAATCCAGACACGCCCCCACACCTGGGTCGTAATCCAGACACGCTCCCACACCTGGGTCCTAATCCAGACACGCCCCCACACCTGGGTCCTAATCCAGACACGCCCCCACACCTGGATCATAATCCAGACACGCCCCCACACCTGGGTCGTAATCCAGACACGCCCCCACACCTGGCTCATAATCCAGACACACCCCCACACCTGGGTCATAGAGGCGTGGGGGCGTGACATGCTAAGTACCCCGACATGCTAAACATGCTAACATGAGAGTAAAGGGGGGGCTGGTTCAATGCTCTGTGGATTAAGGAGGTGGACGGCTGTTCAGGGTGAAGTACTCCTCATGGGAAAGCAGTCAACACATTGTAAGTGACCACTTTTGGAGTAGTTGTAAAATGCAACTATTTACGTGATATTTTCTGTGAATTACTGTTTTTCATATCCTTAATTTATCCATTAATGTTCTGACTTCTGCCGCCTTTCAACTTTTCAAAGAGGATTAAAGCAACAACATAAGACACCTTATGCATCTGTCGAGACTCTCTCATTTAGACACACACACACACACACACACACACACACAGTGAGATATACAGACAGGTTAGAGACACACACACACACACACACACAAACACACACACCTCGAGATATACAGACACACAGGGTAGAGACACACACACACACAGTGAGATATACAGAGAGGTTAGAGACACAAACACACACACACAAAGTGAGATATACAGACAGGTTAGAGACACACACACACACACACACACAAACACACACACACCGTGAGATATACAGACAGACAGGGTAGAGACACACACACCGTGAGATATACAGACAGGTTAGAGACACACAAACACACACCGTGAGATATACAGACAGACAGGGTAGAGACACACACACACACACAGTGAGATATACAGACAGACAGGGTAGAGACACACACACACACACACACACAAACACACACAGTGAGATATAGAGACAGACAGGGTAGAGACACACACACACACACACACACACACACACACACACACAGTGAGATATACAGACAGACAGGGTAGAGACACACACACACACACACAAACACACACAGTGAGATATACAGACAGACAGGGTAGAGACACACACACACACACACACAAACACACACAGTGAGATATACAGACAGACAGGGTAGAGACACACACACACACAGTGAGATATACAGACAGACAGGGTAGAGACACACACACACACAGTGAGATATACAGACAGACAGGGTAGAGACACACACACACACACAGTGAGATATACAGACAGACAGGGTAGAGACACACACACACACACAGTGAGATATACAGACAGACAGGGGGGTGGAAAGAAAGAAGAATACAGAAAGAGAGATCAACAGAGATGGTTTATCTCACTCACCTGGGCACCACTCACTCTTTGAATCCTGGGCTCTGAGGCGGTCTCCTTCACTCCCATAACCTTCCTCCGTCTCTCACTCCCTCACAACTTCTCACTCCGTCTAAATCACTCTCACTTTCTTGAGTTTTGATCCCAAACCCTGACGGAGTTTAATCCATAAATCAATCTGTCCCCTCTCTCCCTATACTCTCTTATCATCGGTGTTCACACACCCACGCACACAGACATGCATACGACGATACACACACACACACACACACACACACATACATGCATACGCACAGACACGCACACACACACGCCCGCACGCATACGCACAGACACACATGCACAAACACACATGTAGGCGCAGACACACACACTCTCTCTTTCCCCCCAACCCCTGTCTCTCTCTCTCTGTGGTTCTAGGTCTCTGCTGGGTCGTCCAGTGATTATACCCTCCCCCTCCTCCTATATCACCTCCCCCTCTTCCTCCCACTGCTCCTCCTCCTCCACCTCCTCCCCCTCCTCCTCCACCTCCTCCCCCTCCTCCCACTGCTCCTCCTCCCCTCCTCCTCCACCTCCTCCTCCTATATCATCTCCTGCTCCATGTCTCCTCCTCCTCCTATATCACCTCCCCCTCTATATCACCTCCTGCTCCTCCTCCTCCTATAGCACCACCTCCTCCTCCTCCTATATCACCTCCTCCTCCTCCTATATCACCTCCACCTCCTCCTATATCACCTCCTCCTCCTCCACTCCTCCTCCTATATCACCTCCTCCTCCTCCTATATCACCTCCTCCTCCCTCTATATCACCTCCTCCTCCTATATCACCTCCTCCTCCTCCACTCCTCCTCCTATATCACCTCCTTCTCCTCCTCCTCCTATATCACCTCCTCCTCCTCCTATATCACCTCCACCTCCTCCTATATCACCTCCTCCTCCTCCACTCCTCCTCCTATGTCACCTCCTCCTCCTCCTATATCACCTCCTCCTCCTCCTATATCACCTCCTCCTCCTATATCACCTCCTCCTCCTCCACTCCTCCTCCTATATCACCTCCTTCTCCTTCTATATCACCTCCTTCTCCTCCTCCCCCTATATCACCTCCCCCTCCTCCTCCTATATCACCTCCTCCTCCCTCCTCCTCCACTCCTCCTCCTATATCACCTCCTTCTCCTCCTCCTATATCACCTCCTCCTCCTATATCACCTCCTCCTCCTATATCCCCTCCTCCTCCTATATCACCTCCTCCTCCTCCCTCCGCCTCCACTCCTCCTCCTATATCCCCTCCTCCTCCTATATCACCTCCTCCTCCTATATCCCCTCCTCCTCCTATATCACCCCCTCCTCCTCCTATATCACCTCCTCCTCCTCCTATATCACCTCCTCCTCCTCCTCCTATATCACCTCCTCCTCCTCCTCCTCCTCCTATATCCCCTCCTCCTCCTATATCACCTCCTCCTCCTCCCTCCGCCTCCACTCCTCCTCCTATATCACCTCCTCCTCCTATATCCCCTCCTCCTCCTATATCACCTCCTCCTCCTCCTATATCCCCTCCTCCTCCTATATCCCCTCCTCCTCCTATATCACCCCCTCCTCCTCCTATATCACCTCCTCCTCCTCCTATATCACCCCCTCCTCCTCCTATATCGCCTCCTCCTCCTCCTATATCACCTCCCCCTCCTCCTCCTATATCCCCTCCTCCTCCTATATCACCTCCTCCTCCTATATCCCCTCCTCCTCCTATATCACCCCCTCCTCCTCCTATATCACCCCCTCCTCCTCCTATATCACCTCCTCCTCCTCCTATATCACCTCCTCCTCCTCCTACATCACCTTCTGCTCAGTGTGTGTTGATCATCAGATCAGCCAAACAAAAGGATGAAATGCATAATGATAAACCAATGTATAAGTAAACATAACCCTAACAGCTAACCCAATGTTTAACTAACTAACAGTTTAACCAACAATATAACTAACACTTTAAACTGAAACATACACTCAAACTCCTAGGACGCACTTACCCTCCTGGTCTCAGGGTCCTAATGGGGAAGTTGTTTAAAAGGTGATTTAGTATTTTTAGGCAGGAGGGTAAGAGTTCTTAGTGTTCCGCTGCTTGTGTCGACGCTGATAGTGTCAGTTCACCTTAAGCTAGAAACGATCTACAGTTCAGAAGGCTTCGGTCTACCAAGCCACTGGGCCACTTGAGGTGAACTCAGCAGATCTTGGATTAAGGTCGTCGTCCAATGAGACAAAACGGCGCCACTGGTGGTGAGGCAGAGACACTACACACACTCTTAGTAGTCCTACACACTAATCACTGATCACTATCTACTGAGCAGTGATCGTTCATCAATACTCCCTCCTCCCTGATCACTAATCGATAGTCAATACTCACTGATCAATACTCACTTATCACTTCCAGGCTTCATAAACACAGCAGCATTAGCTGCAGCTACATCTACATTGTAGCTAAAGCCCTTTTAACTTCTAGAACTCAATGTGTGAATGTGGATACATTCCAATTAGTTGATAGTGATTAGTAGCTGTTTTGATGTCATAGTGAAGGTGATTAGCAGCAGTTGTGATGCATTGGTGATAGTGATTAGTAGCTGTTGCGATGTCAAAGTGATCAAAACGCTTAATTTCGGGGAGGTTCGGACCTCAACCTCGGAGCAAAGTGCTTTGAACTCTGTTGGGTCTGAGTTCAACCTCGGAGGAAAGTGCTTTGAACTCTGTTGGGTCTGAGTTCAACCTCGGAGGAAAGTGCTTTGAACTCTGTTGGGTCTGAGTTCAACCTCGGAGGAAAGTGCTTTGAACTCTGTTGGGTCCGAGTTCAACCTCGGAGGAAAGTGCTTTGAACTCTGTTGGGTCTGAGTTCAACCTCGGAGGAAAGTGCTTTGAACTCTGTTGGGTCCGAGTTCAACCTCGGAGGAAAGTGCTTTGAACTCTGTTGGGTCTGAGTTCAACCTCGGAGGAAAGTGCTTTGAACTCTGTTGGGTCTGAGTTCAACCTCGGAGCAAAGGGCTTTGAACTCTGTTGGGTCTGAGTTCAACCTCGGAGGAAAGGGCTTTGAACTCTGTTGGATCTGAGTTTTCGAGCGGAAGTAGAGCCCGAGATCACGTCACAACAATGGCCGCCCGTTTCATTGGTAGACTAAAGGGAACTGGCAGCAAGCACTAATGGAGCGTTCCAGAGCCCATACAAACCTGTGGGACGTGGGACTTATCCTACCTCCAACTAAGAAAAGGGCACTGGAATACCTGTCGAAGTGGAACATCCCACCGTCGAAGTGGAACCTCCTACTATCGAACTGGGGGTGATCGACCTACCCCCACTTCACCAAGTAGGAGCTGGTACAGTTCAGGTAGGATAAGACCCACAGCCCATTGCTTTGGATGGGCTCTGGAACGCACCATTAGCACCCATTCTAACATTTGCATTACAATACATTATAGCTTACAATTACAAACATCACCTGATAAATTCTTGCTCATGTTCAACCATCGTAATCAGTTCTAATAACTGATTCAGCAAAGAAGCGCAGAGGTCCAAAATACGGGCATCCACACCTGTAGTTATGACGTCTAGTCTCACGAACGATCTGAGGGGCTTCTGAGGGGCGATCCTGAACACTCTTATTTCGGAAGAAGGGAAGGTTTACGTAAAGGCACGTAAGAGCTTCCGAACCTCCGAGCTGTTTTG
Source organism: Gadus chalcogrammus (assembly GCF_026213295.1). Taxonomy (NCBI): domain Eukaryota; kingdom Metazoa; phylum Chordata; class Actinopteri; order Gadiformes; family Gadidae; genus Gadus; species Gadus chalcogrammus. The sequence goes on along the minus strand of NC_079433.1, from coordinate 77,624 downwards.
AAGGCGGCATTAGTAACTGTTGTGATGAGAGTCAGACAGTGGTTTCAGATCTTTTTTTCATAGTGCGTTTATTAACAGAACAGTCACAACTTCAAATGCACAAACAAATTAAGGAATTTAACCGCCATTACAAAATAAATGAACACAGAGAGTTGCTGTAATATGAACGAAGCATATTTCAATGATGGCTGGATTATGAATAATGGCGAGTCTCTACATGTTGGAACAATGAGCCCCTTCTTCTACAGAGCGGGACTGTGAGACGCCGTTACACTACGGCCCAACGGCGGCAGACGGGCGGCAGCGGGGAGACGCCGTTACACTACGGCCCAACGGCGGCAGACGGTCGGCAGCGGGGAGACGCCGTTACACTACGGCCCAACGGCGGCAGACGGGCGGCAGCTGGGAGACGCCGTTACACTACGGCCCAACGGCGGCAGACGGGCGGCAGCGGGGAGACGCCGTTACACTACGGCCCAACGGCGGCAGACGGTCGGCAGACGGGCGGCAGACGGGCGGCAGACGGTCGGCAGACGGTCGGCAGACGGGCGGCAGCGGGGAGACGCCGTTACACTACGGCCCAACGGCGGCAGACGGGCGGCAGCGGGGAGACGCCGTTACACTACGGCCCAACGGCGGCAGACGGGCGGCAGCGGGGAGACGCCGTTACACTACGACCCAACGGAGGCAGCGGGGAGACGCTGTTACACTACGACCCAACGGCGGCAGACGGTCGGCAGACGGGCGGCAGACGGGCGGCAGACGGTCGGCAGACGGGCGGCAGCGGGGAGACGCCGTTACACTACGACCCAAAGGCGGCAGACGGTCGGCAGCGGGGAGACGCCGTTACACTACGGCCCAACGGCGGCAGACGGGCGGCAGACGGGCCGCAGCGGGGAGACGCCGTTACACTACGACCCAACGGCGGCAGACGGGCGGCAGACGGGCGGCAGCGGGGAGACGCCGTTACACTACGGCCCAACGGCGGCAGACGGGCGGCAGCGGGGAGACGCCGTTACACTACGACCCAACGGCGGCAGACGGGCGGCAGCGGGGAGACGCCTTTACACTACGACCCAACGGCGGCAGACGGTCGGCAGACGGGCGGCAGCGGGGAGACGCCGTTACACTACGACCCAACGGCGGCAGACGGTCGGCAGACGGGCGGCAGCGGGGAGACGCCGTTACACTACGACCCAACGGCGGCAGACGGTCGGCAGACGGGCGGCAGCGGGGAGCCGTTTTAAGCTCACTGAACGTTCCGCTCAGAGGGAACGCGCTCCAACAGCCCACATGTTGAACGGTTCCGTTGTGCTTTAGCTTGTAGCTTAGATACCTCGTGTTAGCAGGATATCTCCATTGGCTTGTTCCGATATCAATACTTCCCGTACTTACTATACTTACTTTGAGTACGTATGGCGTTCCATTTACAGTCGAGGTGAAAATAAGTGTACGGCAGCCATCTTAGCTACGTAGCGGAAGAGGCTGAGCTAACGTCGGTGCATTTTCTACATAGCCTGCATTAATGGGTCATTTTGTAGTTTTAATAGCTTTTATAGCTTTTTATAGCTGCCAGGCGAAAAGGGTCACCGTTCAAAGCGGGATGTTTATCACGGGGGACGAGCCTCGGTGGAATTCGCAATCATAATTTCCGGCCAGCGCACAAAATCTACGCACTTACCGAGTGCGGATAGTGTACGTTTAAGTTTACTCATGGAAGTACGGATATCGTAGCACAGCCCAGATCATTGTTGGTCGTGACCGGTGGACCGGTCCACCCTTTGGCCCATGGACCGGTCCAACCCCCACCCCTTGGCCCATGGACCGGTCCACCCTGTGTCCCAAGGGGTGGGGGGTGGACCGGTCCATGGGCCAAGGGGTGGACCGATCCACCCCCCACCCCGTGTCCCATGGACTGGTCCACCCCGTGTGCCACAGCGTGCCCGATGGACCGGTCTACTTGTGGCGTCGTGCGGGGGGGGGGGGTGTTAAGGCTGATCAACATCACGCTGGTGTTTGCGTTCGGGCGTTTAATAAACCGTGTGAACAAAAACAGATGAAGACACGGTTGGTTCACCTGTTTATTGATCATGCTCTGGTCACAGAACCAGGAAGTGCTGCCAGCCAATCAAATCAGAGCTTACAACCGCAAGTTGAACCACGTGATTATCCGAACACCAATCCCTTAAATCAATAATATACAGAGGAACCCAACAGGTCGTCAATACCGCCGCATAAATCAATAAATAATTACTTCTGATCTCAACAGTAATACATATTTAGAGGTTAATCTGACACGTCTACTATCTACACAAGACACATGCACACAGTGTGCACCATATATATATATATTAACTAGATGCCCTACGGCGGCGTCTAGAACGTTTTACAAACGGTTTGGTTTATTACAAACGTTATTAACGTGGTTATGATATTGTACCTATTTTAGAACATTATTCTATTTTTCATTATTCTATCAAAAGTATGCAGCGTCATAACTACATCTCTGACGATTATAACAAACCAAACCGTTTGAAAATCGGTTGAAAATTGAGCAAGTTATGGTTGTTTAAAAAGTACATGTACCACTACCAACACAATGTTATGGCTGAGCAGCTTACTGTGGTAAGATGGCCGCCAGTGGTGACGTTCGACTCCATTGGCCAGCAGCGCGGACGAGGCATCTAGTTAATATATATATCTATGGTGTGCACACCCACACACTCAGAAGCCACACACACACACACACACACACACACACACATATATATATATCTATATATGGTCAAACACCAACCACAGGAAATGAGCTGTGTTTCCCGCCTTGCAGGCTCCACTTCCTGCCGGCGTGCGTTTAATACACTGCATCTATTTAAACGTTGATACGACAGAGGGGGGGCGGTTTGGGGTTGAGAGGAGGAAGGGTCCAGCGGTCTCACCCAATGCCCCACTGCCCCCCCCCCGCCCTGCCAAGGGATAGAACCTGCCGTCGGTGCCCCGCCCCCAGAGCCGGGTTGAACCATTGACGGCAGGAAACAGGGCGGAGTGCCTGGATGCGGAGCCAAGCGGTTTCCCCCGACGACGTGTCCGGACTGTACCATTCCTGTTCCTAAGAAAGGGGGAGCCGGCTGAGCTCCGGGATGGTACGTTCCACTGGACGGGGGCGGCCGGTGAGACTTGCCCCCCACGGGGGCGGATGGACCGCTCCGTAAAGGGGGCGGGACGGGTCACATGGGGCCAGGCGGACCGAACCAAAGAGACCGGAGGGGAGGGGCGACGACGAGGAGAGGGGGGGCACCCCCGCCGTGGTAATGGTTCGGGCCAGCGGCCCGCTCAGTGAACCTGGGAAAAACCAGGAGCAGCGAGAGGAGGAGGAAGAGGAGGAGGAGGAAGAGGAGGAGGAGGAAGAGGAGGAGGAGGAGGAGGAGGAGGAGGAGGAGGAGGAGGAGGAGGAGGAGAGGAGGAGGAGGAGCATTCCGGTAGAGAGAGCATAGTGCAGCACAGGGGAGAGGGAGAGGGAGTGGGCGGAGTCAACTCTACAGGTATATACACACACGTCAGGTCAAGGTTCAGCTCCCGACTATAGATGAATGTAGATTCTATATTGATCAATAATACTACATTTCTGTAGTATTATTGATTAGGCCTCTCCACCATTGAGACTCTATGGATGTGTATTGATCTACGTTAGGCGATAGATGAACACATATCTGTAGCATCATCGGTTCATCCGTAGTCTGCCTGATCCCGAGTTTGAAGACCAGAACGAACCATGCCAGAGGGTTGTGGTCTTCAATCAGGTCCTCAGTGAGGGGGGGGAGGGGGGGACAGTCCATCAACCTCAAACCTCTGAAACTAACCGACCAATCACAGACCAACGAGTCCACAAGTCCAAACCCTGGGAGAAAATCCCCGAAACACAGAGACCCGAGAACCGGTCGGAGGCACCCCCCCCCCTTACCGGCCGGGGGGGGGGGGGGGGGGGGCGGGGAGAGGAGGGAGTCCAGGTCCACCAGCTTGGCTCCGGCCGAGCCCAGGAAGGAGGCCGCCGCGGCCCGGCTGGGGGGGCCCGGTGGGGGGGGGGGCGGCCGGGGCCCACCTGTAAGCAGACCAGGACCCACATCTACTCTAGAAGGAGTTCTCTAGGGGCCCGGAGGGGGAGGGGGGGGGCAAGCGGAGGAGGAGGAGGAGGCAAGGAGGGGGGGGGGGGGTGGAGAAGGAGAGAGTTAGGCAGCGTTAAGGAGGGGTTTAGTGAGGAGAGAAGAGCTGTGCATTGAGCTGAAGGCCTTAACCATGACAAGAGTTGGAGAAGGGTTAGGGTTAACCCCAGGGTTACCCTAACCCTGGGGTTAACCCTAACCCAAACCATGACAAGAGTTAGAGAAGGGTTAGGGTTAACCCTAACCCTAGGGTTAACCCTCACCCTAACCATGAGAAGAGTTAGAGAAGAGTTATGAACAGTTAAGACGGTTCAGTGGTTAAAGACAGCAGAAGATGGGTTAGGGTTAGGGTCAGCCCCATCCCTAGGCATGAGAGAACAGTTAGGAATCATTAAGACGGTTCAGTGGTTAAAGACAGCAGAAGATGAGTTAACACACACACACACACACACACACACACACACACACACACACACACACACACACACACACACACACACACACACACACACACACACACACACACACACACACACACACACACACACACACCAGATGAAGAGTCGCCGGAGACGGACATCAAAGGGCTAGCATGGAGCTAACAGTACTGAGGAAGGGGTGATGATAGAGGGGTGATGATAGAGGGGTGATGATGGAGGGGTGATGATGGAGGGGTGATGATGGAGGGGTGATGATAGAGGGGTGATGATAGAGGGGTGATGATGGAGGGGTGATGATGGAGGGGTGATGATAGAGGGGTGATGATAGAGGGGTGATGATAGAGGGGTGATGATAGAGGGGTGATGATGGAGGGGTGATGATGGAGGGGTGATGATGGAGGGGTGATGATGGAGGGGTGATGATAGAGGGGTGATGATAGAGGGGTGATGATAGAGGGATGATGATAGAGGGGTGATGATAGAGGGGTGATGATAGAGGGGGGATGATGGAGGGGTGATGATAGAGGGGTGATGATAGAGGGGTGATGATAGAGGGGTGATGATAGAGGGGTGATGATGGAGGGGTGATGATGGAGGGGTGATGATAGAGGGGTGATGATGGAGGGGTGATAGAGGGGTGATGATAGAGGGGTGATGATAGAGGGGTGATGATAGAGGGGGGATGATAGAGGGGTGATGATGGAGGGGGGATGATAGAGGGGTGATGATGGAGGGGTGATGATGGAGGGGGATGATAGAGGGGTGATGATAGAGGGGTGATGATAGAGGGGTGATGATAGAGGGGGGATGATGGAGGGGGGATGATAGAGGGGTGATGATGGAGGGGTGATGATAGAGGGGTGATGATGGAGGGGTGATGATAGAGGGGGGATGATGGAGGGGTGATGATGGAGGGGTGATGATAGAGGGGTGATGATAGAGGGGTGATGATAGAGGGGTGATGATAGAGGGGTGATGATGGAGGGGTGATGATAGAGGGGTGATGATGGAGGGGTGATAGAGGGAGGGATGAAGTCCATGACAGAGGTGTACAATAAAGGGGGTGTGCTTTACCTGTGCCGTTGCTAGGTGTATTGCAGGGGGCACCCCAGGGGTCGCTGGCTTTGGGCGGCCCGTCTCCGAACGGGTCATCGGAGGGGGCGGAGCATGGGGGCGGGGCAGGCGAGCCCCAAGCATCGTCCGGATTGGCTGTTGCGGCGTCTGTGGGCGGGGCATGGTGCTCACATCATGAAGGGCTCTCTGACACAGAGAAATCACACCGGGATCACACCGGGATTCAGACCGGGATTCAGACCGGGATTCAGACCGGGGATCAGACCGGGATCAGACCGGGATTCAGACCGGGGATCAGACCGGGAATCAGACCGGGATCAGACCGGGGATCAGACCGGGGATCAGACCGGGATTCAGACCGGGATTCAAACCGGGATCAGACCGGGATCAGACCGGGATTCAGACCGGGATCAGATCGGGATCAGACCGGGATCAGACCGGGATTCAGACCGGGATCACACCGGAATTCAGACCGGGCCTCTGACACCGCCGGCTGCTGTGAGGCGGTGTCACTACAGGTAGAGTGGTTCCCATACCGTTACCAGTATCTAAGGTGTTTCCCATGGGAACCAGTGCCACCGATACCGCCTCAAATGCAGGATAGGGTATCGGCGAGTGTGGTCCGATCAGATCACATGACGCATTTACCTCACAGAGATCAACGAACACTACGGTGTTAGGCTGTTCGTTAGCGAAGGATGAGGGAAGTCGGAACGGCATTCAAACTCAAAGTCAGAAAAACATGGATGCTCACGCATAACTATAAGAATACAAATGATTTTGTATTATTATCATTTTGTAAAAATATGTTGATTGGTGGAGAGGGTGGAAATGTTGTACTTCCGGGAGTGAGCAAGGCGATGGAGAGGTCCAGGACACTAACGAAAGCAATCGGTACACAATGAGTGAACCGATAGTAGCTACAGCGCTAAAGCAATCGGTACACAGTGAGTGAACCGATAGTAGCTACAGCGCTAAAGCAATCGGTACACAGTGAGTGAACCGATAGTAGCTACAGCGCTAAAGCAATCGGTACACAGTGAGTGAACTGATAGTAGCTACAGCGCTAAAGCAATCGGTACACAGTGAGTGAACTGCTGATAGTAGCTACAGCGCTAAAGCAATCGGTACACAGTGAGTGAACTGATAGTAGCTACAGCGCTAAAGCAATCGGTACACAGTGAGTGAACTGCTGATAGTAGCTACAGCGCTAAAGCAATCGGTACACAGTGAGTGAACCGATAGTAGCTACAGCGCTAAAGCAATCGGTACACAGTGAGTGAACCGATAGTAGCTACAGCGCTAAAGCAATCGGTACACAGTGAGTGAACTGCTGATAGTAGCTACAGCGCTAAAGCAATCGGTACACAGTGAGTGAACTGCTGATAGTAGCTACAGCGCTAAAGCAATCGGTACAAGGTGAGTGAACTGCTGATAGTAGCTACAGCGCTAAAGCAATCGGTACACAGTGAGTGAACCGATAGTAGCTACAGCGCTAAAGCAATCGGTACACAGTGAGTGAACCGATAGTAGCTACAGCGCTAAAGCAATCGGTACACAGTGAGTGAACCGATAGTAGCTACAGCGCTAAAGCAATCGGTACACAGTGAGTGAACCGATAGTAGCTACAGCGCTAAAGCAATCGGTACACAGTGAGTGAACTGCAGATAGTAGCTACAGCGCTAAAGCAATCGGTACACAGTGAGTGAACTGATAGTAGCTACAGCGCTAAAGCAATCGGTACACAGTGAGTGAACCGATAGTAGCTACAGCGCTAAAGCAATCGGTACACAGTGAGTGAACTGCTGATAGTAGCTACAGCGCTAAAGCAATCGGTACACAGTGAGTGAACCGATAGTAGCTACAGCGCTAAAGCAATCGGTACACAGTGAGTGAACTGATAGTAGCTACAGCGCTAAAGCAATCGGTACACAGTGAATGAACTGCTGATAGTAGCTACAGCGCTAAAGCAATCGGTACACAGTGAGTGAACTGATAGTAGCTACAGCGCTAAAGCAATCGGTACACAGTGAGTGAACTGCTGATAGTAGCTACAGCGCTAAAGCAATCGGTACACAGTGAGTGAACTGATAGTAGCTAAAGCGCTAAAGCAATCGGTACACAGTAGGGCTGTCAAAATTGCTCAAAAATGACATTCGAATGTTCGTTTGGAAAAAAATCACGAATTCGAACTATTCGAATATCTGGTTGCCTATTTTACGCAGTTGCCGTCAATATGTCAATAATGCGACAAAACCATGGTTCAAATTAGTGGGATATATATATATCCTATATATAGGGCGGCGGCTTCCTGCTGGGCATTTCCTTACTTTAAAACGAGGGACATCGCGAACAGACGGAGGCTCATTCACAAAGCAGTTAGGCGCTTGTACCGCGGGAGTGTTTTTTCACATTCGAATATTATGAGGGACATCGCGAACAGACAGAGGCTCACTCACAAAGCAGATAGGCGCTTGTGTAACCGAGCGTTGGCACTTAGATATTTATATGACAAGAATGACACAAGCGTGGAAGGGAAAATAGTCTCGTTTACTTAGTACCTATCAGAAGTCACCCAGTCACAGCGTGAGAGCTGGCATACCTATATCCAAGTACGGAAACCCCGAGGGGATAAAATACATTCGCTCTTCACAATACTAGTCTGTTACACTTGTACCGCGGGAGTGTTTTTTCACATTCTAATATTATGAGGGACATCGCGAACAGACAGAGGCTCATTCACAAAGCAGATAGAGGCGCTTGTACCGCGGGAGTGTTTTTTCACATTCGAATATTAATTTTCACGTTCGAATTCGCGTTTTTGGATACATTTCGAACGAATATTCGAACTTCGAATATTCGTTGACAGCCCTAGTACACAGTGAGTGAACCGATAGTAGCTACAGCGCTAAAGCAATCGGTACACAGTGAGTGAACCGATAGCAGCTACAGCGCTAAAGCAATCGGTACACAGTGAGTGAACTGCTGATAGTAGCCACATTGCAAGCGAATCAAGCCCAGCCGTCTCTCGGAGGACGCTACAGTGCATAGCGTCCTGCCGTCCTCCGTACACTTTGCAGGCAGTCAGGAGGGACTTCATTCATTTTATTTGTCCAAATAAATAGTTTTTTTTTCAAAATGTAGTGTGTTTAGTCTATGCCTTTCATTCGCCATACTGGTAACCGTTTTATAAAAGCAATAGCTCACCTCAGTCTGTGAAATGTGCTCATTGTTAAGGCTTAACTCTGGTAAAAGCAGCACATTCCGTAGCCTGTTGTGAGCTAGTGCTGAAATGATCTCGTTCTGAAAAAATAAATAGTAAGGTAGCCGACCTTCCATCGCTGTCATCATAAGTTAACCCTTCACTAAGAACAAGGGCTTCAGCAGTTAGGGTTAGGGTAACCCTAACCCTTAGGAGCTACAGGCTGTCTCGGTATGAAGTCCCCACTGCCACGTGGCGGCCGAGGTTCAGGAATCTGAACGGGGAAGGAAAGCTCTAAATGCCGATTTAGGGTCGTTTTAGACGCAGAGACGTAAGCATGTAATTTACACAAGGGACTTGTTTAGACAAGTTTTGATTTACGGTTCCTTTAAGGTTCCTTAAGGATCGCGCGTGTTGCAAGGGGATTCTCCGCCAGAACAGGGTTAGGGTTATCTGTGGGCGTGGAAGTGGAAATCGCTGGCTTGTTTATATTTATAATTATCATAATTCGTTCTTGTGTTTTCTTCTTCTCCTTCTTCAAAATTCTTCATTCGCTTCTGTCACGGCCTTTTAAAAATGGCGCTATTATGCTGTAAAACCGGAAATGTGAGACTCCTGAAAGGATGTGGTTAGCTGGCCAATCACAGTCTTTGCGAGCTGCGTAGGGCCGTAGTGTTTTAATCGCATAGTCAGGAATTTTGGCCGACGCACTTAAGCACGTAAGGGGGGATATTTTACCGCGCAAGGGGGGGTTATGTATCTTACGTGCTTACGCGTTCCGTCTAAAACAGAGCATATATCGGCCTTAACATCTCCCACTACAAGAACCTGTCCTTCAACGGCCGGTAACGGCCACGCCTTCGGCAGCACACCTGGCTCCAGAGCTCCTGAGCGCCTCTCACCTGGGGCCGCCCAGGGGTCCGACGGCGCGGACGGGGAGCTGGCGGCGGGCTCCCAGGCGTCCACAGAGGGGCTCCCGGCCAGGGCGCCGAAGGGGTCTGAGGGGACGGCCTTGGGGGGGGTGGTGGGGGCCACGAAGGGCTCCTCTCTGAGGGGGCTGGACAGGGTGTCAAAGGGGTCCCCTTTAGGGGGGCTGGAAAGGGTGCTGAAGGGGTCCCCTTTAGGGGGGCTGGACAGGGCGCTGAAGGGGTCCCCTTTAGGGGGGCTGGACAGGGCGCTGAAGGGGTCCCCTTTAGGGGGGCTGGACAGGGCGCTGAAGGGGTCCCCTTTAGGGGGGCTGGACAGGGTGTCAAAGGGGTCCCCTTTAGGGGGGCTGGACAGGGCGCTGAAGGGGTCCCCTTTAGGGGGGCTGGACAGGGCGCTGAAGGGGTCCCCTTTAGGGGGGCTGGACAGGGCGCTGAAGGGGTCCCCTTTAGGGGGGCTGGACAGGGTGTCAAAGGGGTCCCCTTTAGGGGGGCTGGACAGGGCGCTGAAGGGGTCCCCTTTAGGGGGGCTGGACAGGGCGCTGAAGGGGTCCCCTTTAGGGGGGGATGGCGCTGGCGTAGCAAAGGGGTCGATGGGGTCATTGTTTGCTGGGGACGGGTCAGCTTTGGGGGTGCTGACAGCATGGTTCTTCGGGGGGTTGAAGGGGTCGTCCGTGGAGGCGCTGAAGTCGAAGTCTTGGGCCGCGCTGAAGGGGTCGTCCTTGGACGTCCCGAAGGGGTCCGCTGTGCCCTGAGGCTCAGCAAAAGGATCCTCCTTGCCCGCACAGAAGGGGTCCGGGCCGGCCTTAGGCGCGCCGAAGGGCTTCTCTTGGGGGGCGCTGAAGGGGTCCGGTCTGTCCTTGGGGGCGGCGAAGGGGTCGTCGGGGTCCTTTGACGCCACAAAGGGGTCCTCGCTGTCGCAGGGCGGCGAGGAGAACGGGTCCTCCGCGGCCGGGGGGGCGGCCAAGGGGTCCTCCTCCGTCTTGGCCGGAGCCCCCCAGGGGTCGCTGGGCGGCTTGGGGGGCGCGCCCCACGGGTCGGCCGCCTCTTGGGGCTCCTCAGGGGGGGCGGGCTCCAGCTGGGCGCCCGGGGGGTCCCTGGCCCGGGGCGGGGGTCTAGAGGCCTCTGGTCTGCCCGCGTCCTCCCACTGCAGCTCCTCCTCCGTCAGCTTGGACTGGAGGACAGAGAACACCTTCATCACCACCACCACCTTCAGCACCACCACCACCACCACCTCCAGCCCTTCACTCACCCTCCGCTCCTCCTCCTTCTTCTCCTCCTCCTGCCTCAGCCGCTCCTCCTTGCGGGCGGCGAAGGAGGCGGTGAGGTCGGCCACCGAGGGGATGTTGTCCAGGGAGGGCAGGCCGGACGCCCCGGCCACGTAGCACGGCCGGTAGCTGGCGTCCTTGGGCGTGTCTGAGGAGGAGGCTGGAGGGGAGACAGGGTGAGACACGGTCGCATCACGACCTCCCAGAGTGTGGGCGGGACGAGGCGGTCCTACCTGCAGCGCTCTTAGAGGTCTTCTCTCTGGTCTTCACTGCAAAGTCTCGCTCCGTCTTCAGCTTCTCGTCGTCCTCCATCAGCACCAGCACCACCTTGGCCTTCTCCCGCACGGTGGTGCCCTGTCAGAGACAAGACCCGGATCAGGACTGGAGTACCAGGACTGGAGCACAGCAGTGCCCTGTCAGAGACAAGACCCGGATCTGGACTAAAGTACCAGGACTGGAGCACAGCAGTGCCCTGTCAGAGACAAGACCCGGATCAGGAGTGGAGTACCAGGACTGGAGCACAGCAGTGCCCTGTCAGAGACAAGACCCGGATCAGGACTGGAGCACAGCAGTGCCCTGTCAGAGATAAGACCCTGATCAGGACTGGAGTACCAGGACTGGAGCACAGCAGTGCCCTGACAGAGACAAGACCCGGATCAGGACTGGAGTACCAGGACTGGAGCACAGCAGTGCCTTGTCAGAGACAAGACCCGGATCAGGACTGGAGTACCAAGACTGGAGCACAGCAGGCCTCCGGATCAGTCCTCTAGTTCCTAGTACTTAGGATCAGTCCTCTGGGAAGGTCCCACTGCGCTGGGACCTTGCCAGGACCTCCCTGACCTTCAGGGTTAGCCCTAACCCTAGCCCCATCCCTGAAGGCACCGTGGGTCAGAGGGCCGTCCTCACCTGGTCCTTGCCGTCTTTGTCCATGAAGCGGAACTCTGTAAGTGCCTTGACGATGTAGATGTTGTCCTTCATCTTCAGCATCACGCGCTCGTCGCCCGTCTTCAGCAGATACTCCAACAGGGTGAGAGACTGTGGGGACACAGCACAGCTGTTAGGAGGAAACAGCACAGCTGTTAGGAGGACACGGCACAGCTGTTAGGAGGACATGGCACAGGGCCTCCACACCCTCACCTGGTGATGTGTTAGGAGGCGGGGCTCCACACCCTCACCTGGTGAAGTGTTAGGAGGCGGGGCTCCACACCCTCACCTGGTGATGTGTTAGGAGGTGGGGCTCCCCACCCTCACCTGGTGATGTGTTAGGAGGCGGGGCTCAAAACCCTCACCTGGTGAAGTGTTAGGAGGCGGGGCTCCACACCCTCACCTGGTGATGTGTTATGAGGCGGGGCTCCACACCCTCACCTGGTGATGTGTTAGGAGGCGGGGCTCCACACCCTCACCTGGTGATGTGTTATGAGGCGGGGCTCCACACCCTCACCTTGTGGATGTGTCTCCAGTTCTTGTCGTCCTTCAGGCGCTTCCACAGCATGGTCATGATCTCGTTGCAGGCCACCACGTTGTAGGTGAGGTCGGAGAGGTCGGCCATCTGGGAGCTGGACGGACCCCAGGGGTCGTTAGAGGTGGCCTCCCTCACCTGGAGTCAGGTAGGTAGAGTCAGGTTAGAGTTAGAGTCAGGTTAGAGCCAGGTTAGAGTTAGAGTCAGATTAGAGCCAGGTTAGAGTTAGAGTCAGGTTAGAGTTGGAGTCAGGTTAGAGTTAGAGCCAGGTTAGAGTTACAGCCAGGTTAGAGTTAGAGTCAGGTTAGAGTTAGTCAGTTTAGAGTTAGAGTCAGTTTAGAGTTAGAGTCAGTTTAGAGTTAGAGTCAGGTTAGAGTTAGAGCCAGGTTAGAGTTAGAGCCAGGTTAGAGTTAGAGCCAGGTTAGAGTTAGAGTCAGGTTAGAGTTGGAGTCAGGTTAGAGTTAGAGCCAGGTTAGAGTTAGAGCCAGGTTAGAGTTAGAGTCAGGATAGAGTTAGAGTCAGGTTAGAGTTAAAGTCAGGTTAGAGCCAGGTTAGAGTTAGAGTCAGGTTAGAGTTAGAGTCAGGTTAGAGTTAGAGTCAGGTTAGAGCCAGGTTAGAGTTGGATTCAGGTTAGAGTCAGGTTAGAGTTAGAGCCAGGTTAGAGTTAGAGCCAGGTTAGAGTTAGAGCCAGGTTAGAGTTAGAGTCAGGATAGAGTTAGAGTCAGGTTAGAGTTAAAGTCAGGTTAGAGCCAGGTTAGAGTTAGAGTCAGGTTAGAGTTAGAGTCAGGTTAGAGTTAGAGTCAGGTTAGAGCCAGGTTAGAGTTGGATTCAGGTTAGAGTCAGGTTAGAGTTAGAGCCAGGTTAGAGTTAGAGTCAGGTTAGAGTTAGAGCCAGGTTAGAGTTAGAGCCAGGTTAGAGTTAGAGCCAGGTTAGAGTTAGAGTCAGGTTAGAGCCAGGTTAGAGTTAGAGTCAGGTTAGAGTTAGAGCCAGGTTAGAGTTAGAGCCAGGTTAGAGTTAGAGTCAGGTTAGATGGCCTAGTGTGAATGCACCCTTAGAGTCAGGTTAGATTCAGGTTAGAGTTGGATTCAGGTTAGAGCCAGGTTACAGTTAGAGTCAGGTTACAGTTAAAGTCAGGTTAGAGTTAGAGTCAGGTTAGATTCAGGTTAGAGTTGGATTCAGGTTAGAGTCAGGTTAGAGTTAGAGTCAGGTTAGAGCTAGAGTCAGGTTAGAGTTAGAGTCAGGTTAGAGTTAGAGTCAGGTTAGATTCAGGTTAGAGTTGGATTCAGGTTAGAGTCAGGTTAGAGTAAAGCCCAGTTCAGACCAAAGATTCACCTTGCAAAGAGACGGTTTTAGAACGTCGCAGGGGCGGTGTGAACGGGTCGTAGCAAGGAGTTGCAAGGAGTCGCCAGAGATTGTCAAATCGCAAGGTCCAGTTTTAGAACGCAGCGATTTAACTATTTCTCTTCAGCCAATCACAGCACAGAACAACTTGTACGTCACGGCTTTACTCCGTCCCGGTACCGTACTGCCACTCCAGCATAAAAATATCAGATTGAAATATCCGATATCCGGGGAATGACAAAACACAGTAACTCTAGCCTACTCTCAAGCAAAATAAAAATAAAACTAATTGCAAACCTAACTAATCGCAAACCTAACTAATCTAACCTACGCAAATTATGCTGTTGTGGCCCTCAACTGTGCCAGAGTGTTCACAGTTGCTAGGGAAACCACCCAGCGTCTCAGCCTGTTGCAGCGCGTTGCAGCCAGTGTAAACAGCCCAGTTTTAGAACGTCGCAGCCCATCTCGTCTCAATGAGTCGCAAGGAGTTGCGAGTTGCAAGCCGTTGCAAGGCAAATCTGGTCTGAACTGGGCTTTAGAGTCAGGTTAGAGATAGAGTCAGGTTAGATTCAGGTTAGAGTTGGATTCACGTTAGAGTTAGATCTAGGTTAGAGTCTGGTTAGAGTTTAGTTACCAGTTAAGTGTTGGTAGTTAAATGTTACTAGTTAAGGGTTCCTAGTTAATGGAAACTGGTTAAAGGTTGGTAGATATGTTTAATGTTAGGGTTACTAGTTAAGGGTTCCTGGTATATGCAGATTAAGAGTGTTGTCCTCACCTTGACCTCGGCCTCAGAGTAGTTCTGGACCAGGTTCTTGAGCTGTCTGCGGAGCATGGAGGACGTCATGATGAAGACCAGGATAAGACCTGCTGGATCAGGACCAGAGACACCAGAGGCCTGAGAACATTCCCCTGGTCTAGTCAGTGTTTCCCATATATAGACCAGAGACACCAGAGGCCTGAGAACATTCCCCTGGTCTAGTCAGTGTTCCCCATATATAGACCATTGTGTGGCGCGGCGCCACAGAATCAACATCCAGGCCACAAATTGATTGTCTTTTTTTTTGGAAATATAGAAATTGTTCCGTTCATTCATCTCCGCATAGCACTCGTTCTCCCTGTCATTCTCTCTCACACACACACACACACACACACACACACACACACACACACACACACACACACACACACACACACACACACACACACACACACACACACACACACACACACACACACACACACACGTCACCCGTCACCCGTCACCCGTCACCCGTCGCTTAGCAACCGGACACGCTGGGGTTGATAAGTTACCGGACTACTGTAACTACTACGGAGCGATAATAACAAAGACGTGAATCAGGCAATAAATCCACTTTCCTTGACAGCGGTAAAGTCCGGTGTGCATTAAAGTACAGCGGAGTGGACCAATTGCGAACTACTGCAGCTGCTTTAAGTTAAACCCCAAACTAATCTGAATAAGTGTTTATAGCGGACTACACCACCTCTTCTATTCCGCATAGAAATCTTTCCGAACAGATAATTGTATTCCGATTGAGGCGTGTATATATATATATATATATATATATATATATGATACTTTTCTATTCTGATTGAGCTGTTCTTCCACATCAATGCGGATCAGATGTGTCCACATGTAAACTGCGATTAAGATGAAATGCGGTTATAGTTTAGATAGGCCTATACAGTGCCCATATCAAAAAGAATAGAAAACATTCATTACATTCTATTCTTAATATTATTTTATTCTGACTCTGAATGTTTGTTGCTTTGATCCAGATGAGTATTGAAAACTTTTTTCAATACTCAGAGAAAATGTGCTGACCTGTTCATTGTAGGTTTGGATAACCCTACATTACTGGCCTGGTGACAGAACTGAAAAGGAGGTTCCAGGAGAAAAATTCTGTCCAGACCAAGAGAATGTGCTCCTCCAAGAGTGGTTTTCTTTCAAAAACCATATCATTACAGGGTCATTACAGGTAAGTGAAATCTCTCTCTCTCTCTCTTTTTCTCTTATGTGCTTTATCTTTCATTCAAGAACAAGAGCCAAGAGGAGCTCCTGACTCTGCTGGCGAGTGAGTATGATGAGTGGTTAGACCAAAGTTCAAAAAAGTTCAAAGTTCAAAGTTCAAAGTACTTTATTTGTCATTGCCACAAAGACAACGAGACAGTAGAGGCAACCAGACTTACACAGCTAAATAATAATAAATAACAATTAATAAATAGTTCATAAATATCATACATAAAATAATAATAATAATAATAAAAATAATAAAAGCAATACATATTAAGGTGCATCAAGTCTTAGAGTGCAGTCCATGGGGGGCAGGGAGGGCTGGGCCGGGGGCGGGGGGAGATGAAGGGGGGTGGGGAGTGGGGTGGTCAAGCTGTTGAGGAGCCTTATTGCACAGGGATAGAAGCTCTTTGCCATCCTGGAGGTGCGTGCCTTTTTTGATCTGAACCTTTTCCCTGACGGGAGTAACAGGAACAGATGATGGGCAGGATGAGAAGGGTCTGTGAGGATGCGTTTAGAGCGCTGCAGGCAACGGGAGGAGGAGATGGACAAGATGTCGGGCAGCTCTACTCCAATGATCCTTCCCGCTGTTTTAATCAGCCTCTGGATGGCTGCCTGCTCCGCCTTTGTACAGCTGTAGGACCATACATTCAGGCAGTATGTAAGCACACTCTCTATAGCGCAGCGGTAGAAGTTAAACAGCAGCCTCTGAGGAAGGTGTTCTTTCCTCAACTTCCGGAGGTAAAAGAGGCGTTGCTGGGCCTTCCCCAAAACGGAAGCTGTGTTTTTGACCCAGGAAAACTCCTCCGTCAGTGTCAGACCCAGAAACTTTAGAGAGGTGACACGCTCAACCTCTTCACCGTTGATGTAGATTGGGAGATGGTGATTATGCTGGGAAGACTTCCGGAAGTCAATGATCATCTCTTTGGTTTTCCTAATGTTGAGACTGAGGTTGTGCTCAGAACACCAGACTGCCAGGTTTCCCACTTCTTGCCTGTAGGCAGCCTCATCGTTGTTGGAGATGAGGCCAAGCACTGTTGTATCATCTGCAAATTTGAAGATGTAGTTGGATGGGCAAGAGGGAGCACAGTCATGGGTGTAGAGGGTGTATAAAAGTGGGCTGAGCACGCAACCTTGTGGGGCGCCAGTGCTGATGGTCAGATTTGAAGAGTGATGCTTCCCCAGTTGTACACTCTGCGTGCGATTGGTCAGGAAGTCCAATACCCAGTTACACAGTGAAGCATTGAGGTTTAAGTCCTGAAGTTTGGAGATGAGTTTGCCTGGAAGGATCGTATTGAATGCAGAACTGTAATCTATAAAGAGAATACGGATGTAAGTGTTCTTTAACTCCAGGTGCTCCAGTGCAGTGTTAAGCAGCAGGGCTACTGCATCCTCTGTAGATCTGTTTGCTTTGTAGGCAAATTGGTGTTGATCAAAGGAAGCTGGTGTGATGCCTCTTATGTGTTTCATGACCAGCCTTTCCAAGCATTTAGCAGGTATGGGGGTGAGAGCCACTGGCCTATAGTCGTTCAGGCACTTGACTGCAGTCTTTTTTGGCACAGGTATAATGGTTGATGCTTTGAAACATGGGGGGACATGTGAAAGGGCTAGAGAGCGGTTGAAAATGTCTGTAAATACCTCTGTCAGCTGGTCACCGCAATTCTTTAGTACGCGGCCTGCCACACCATCTGGTCCTGCCGCTTTCCTGGGGTTGATGTTTTTCAGGCAGAGTCTGACCTCGTGGGGGGTCAGAGTGGGTGCAGCATCGTCAGAGGGTAGGGGCAGAGGCAGCGGACCATTGTTGTCCCTGTCGAACCGTGCATAAAACTGATTCAGCTCTTCAGTCAGGGTAGCACAGCTGGTCTGGGGGGGTGACGCAGTCCCTTTGTAGTCAGAGATTGCTCTTATTCCCTCCCATACTTGTCTCGGATTGGTGTGAGTGTGGAAAAGTTGCTCAACACGTTGCCGGTGTTTGGCTTTTGCAGATTTTATGCCTCTTCTCAGTGCTGCCCTGGCTACGCTGTACACTGCTGTTTCACCTGATCTGTAGGCTGCATCTCTGCCCTTCAGTAGTGTACGCACCTCTCTGCACATCCATGGCTTTTGGTTGGGGAACACTCTCACAGTCCTCCTTCTTGTGACATTGTTCACACAGAAGTTGATGTAGTCCATTACTGAAGATGTGTATTCCTCCAGTGCAATTTTTGGGTCGTCAGAAGCCTCCAGGCTATTAAATAGTGTCCAGTCCGTGCTGTCAAAGCAGTCCTGTAGCTGAGGGATGGCATCCTCATTCCACACTGTTATGGACTTGGTGGCAGGTCTTGTCGCTCTGATTCTTTGTTGGTATGAGGGGTACAGGAACAGCGAGAGGTGGTCAGACAGGTCTAGGTGGGAGTCAGACTGTACTTTGTAAGCCTTAACAACATTAGTGTACACCTGGTCTAGTGTCACACTGCCTCTGGTTGCACAGGTCACGTTTGGATGGAATGTGGGGAGCACAGATCTTAGATTGGCACGGTTAAAATCCCCAGCTACAATGAAGGCGCTGTCTGGGTGTTTGGCCAGTCTTTTACTGATGTAGCCATGTAGCTGTGCTAATGCTAGTTTAGCATTAGCGTCCGGAGGGATGTAAACAGCACAGATGTAAACAATGCCAAACTCCCTCGGTAAGTAGAAGGGCCTGCACTTCAGAAGCATAAGTTCCAGTACGGGGCAGCAGAGCTTTCCGACGATGCTTGTGTTTGTGCACCAGCAGTTATTTAAGAAGACACACAGACCGCCACCGGACTTCTTACCCGAGTCAGCTGTTCTGTCGGCCCGGTAGACGGTGCGGCCTGCTAGCTGGATAGCTGCGTCTGGTGTGGTGCTGTCTAACCACGTCTCGGTGAAGATCATGCAGCAGCAGCTAGTCAAAGTCCTCTGTGCTGTGAGTCGAAGTCTAATCTCGTCCAGTTTATTCCGTATTGAGCGAACATTGGCTAGGAAGATTGAAGGAAGCGGTGGTTTGGATGGGTTAGCCTTTAGCCGAGCTCGTACACCGGCCCGCTTTCCTCGCTTCTGCTTCCGCTCACAGCGTCTCCTCTGCCGGCCTGTTGAGGCAGAGCTTTCGCTGGCTAATCTGCGGATCTCGGGAGGGATGGATATCTCGCTTGACAGTCGATGTACATCACGATTTATGACCAGGAGCTCAGCACGGCTATACTGTTTTGCCAGTGGAGGGCACATTAGTGTTAAAAAACAAAAACAAACTATTAATAAACAAAAACGTTTAGCCTGGACAGCTGTGTATCCATCGCCATGGCAACCCAAGTAAACAATTACACTAAAACTAAAATAAAACTATAACTAAACTATAACTAACAAAAATCTATGATCAGGAGACCCCCAAGATGATTGCGTGGCAACAACTTCACAATTAAACTTAAATTAAACTAAGACTACAACTAAAAATTTACTAACAAAACCTAAAAGTCTGGAGAGCCCCAAGCCGCTGCGTGTGTACGCGCCGCCGTTGCTAGGACCAACTAGTAAGGCAAGGAGACTGAGGCAGGGGTAGACCACTACCCCTGCCTCAGTCTCCTTGCCAGCATTGCCCTAATTGTTTCAGTCTCATCTGTGAATTGCGAGCGGGATTTCTCAGCTATGAATAGGGTAAGCACATAGAAATTCACTATTCCTTAGTATATTTCTTGAAGTAATTAGCATTTTAATACTTTATTGATAATACATTTTATTTGATTTTATCCCCAGATAAAAACAGACCTCAGGAACAGGCTGAGGTCGATCACGTGATATATTTTCTATCGATCAAACGGAGGTTGTGTTCCATAGTGTGAAAGAGGAACAGCCAAGCCGTTGCTTGTCTATTTGATACAGATTTTGTCCTTTTGAATTGATTCCCGTGGATAGTGCGCACTAAATGAGTTCGGTCCCTTGGTGCGGACATTCTGGGCTGTTGCGAATACAAACCATCAAACCTCAGGAACGGACCAAACAGCCAGTCCGAGACCCAGCCGGAGAGGTGGTCTCGGTTCGCTCCAAAACAAACCCTGGTGCGATTCGCTTGAGATGTGAAAGCGAACGCACCTCGGCCCGATCAAGTTCTAAAAATCATCAGCCTCTTTGGACGTAACAGGCACCCGCTCAGCCGCACGCATTATAAGAATTATTGTTTGATTAGCGGTAACCAAGATTAGCAGAAAGTTGTTGGACCGTCAGGTGAAAATGAGTCGTGGCTCAACATTGAGCAAAGAGGAGACGGAACGTCTATTGGATAGTTGGGTCCGATATCCAAAAGACATTCCGTCCTTTGGATATTGGATATCCGGCACTGTTGCGAAAATTGCAATGTGAAATGGAACCGTACCAAACCGAAAATTTAAATTTTTCATGTCATCAACATGCATTAGCGTGATAAAGCGATAGAAATAAAATCACCATCGTAGGCCGTTTTTTATCGTTCATATCGTATATCGTTTATATCGCGCATTACTAGTGGGAGGCGGCCGAACAGGATAGGAGCTCAACAGCGCTACCCTACAATAAATGTATCACAGTGTTATTCATGGGTCAGGAATGGAAGTGCACCAATAAATAATATTCAATGAGAGTGAGCGCAGATTCTGAGCGCTGATGGCGGAAAACAATAATATATACAGTGGGTAAGGCACGGGCCAAATAAAATCAAATCAGCCCTACTCTAGAGCCCTGTGACCCCCGACCCCTACCTGCAGGCCTCCTAGAGATGTCCCCTGACCCCTAGAGACAGATGACCCCCGAACCCTACCTGCAGGCCTTCTGTTGATAACGATACTCTGCATTTCATCTCAGTTCATCTCTATCCTTAACAAAACGTTTCCTTCCACAAAGGGTTTCCAAGACAGATCTACAGACACAGTCCAGCCTAAACCCCTTACCACCTGCCTACCCGCTCCCTGCCTACCCCATCTTTATCCACTCTCTACCCCATCTTTACCCACTCCCTACCCAGTCTCCTCACCTCTGTTGCAGTGGGGCCGTGCCGGGGATAGATCCTGACGCGTGTCGTTCCTCTGCCACCAGATGATTCAGCGACTGTTCATTCTGCTGCTCCAGCGGTTCGTCTCCTCTCGGTCTCAATGCGACGCGGATCCTGCTGACGGACCAGGAGACACGGCGTTACACGAGAACAGAGACCCACACATCACCGTGAAACGACCTCCAAACGCACTGATACACACATCACCGTGAAACGACCTCCACACGCACTAACCCATCCACCACCTATCCCCACACACATCACCGTGAAACGACCTCCACACGCACAGACACATCCATCACCTATTCCCACACACATGAAGGACGAGTTATCTGACCCACTGCGGAACATAGCCTAGCTCCAGATTAGCATCGGTGTGTTAAATCATCGGCCTCATCCCAACTCGGTCGAGCACAACACCACATGCTATTCTTTAACGTGTTGGACGATAACAATATCATGAACCAGGACTGAAGACCCTCAACCACTGAGGATCCGGGAGTCCCGACCCGGGGTTCAGCACCTCGGACAGCGGTAGCAGCCCGCTAGGTAGCTATCAACAGGATGCTAACGGTTACACGACCGGCTTCAAACGCAACTCAAGTCACCCACATGGTCCACACAACCGCGCGCACAAAGCCTAGACCGGGGGCTCGACCTGGACTAGGGTCTCCCCCGTCTGGTCGAAGGTTTAGTGCTCACAGTCTGAGATAAAAACACACCAACCCTGCTAGCTTCGGGAAGCTCCGAGGAATCGCAGCTGGTTTCCGCTTCCGGTCTGCAGTACACCCGCCCCCCACCAGAATATGACGTCAATAATATAATAGATGCATAAAATAAAATAGATAAAACTGAATATTCACATAACTGAGCGTACTTTTACGTTGAGGAGTGCTTAAGTTTAGCTTTAAACACTGCGCTTTGGTTTAAGTGAAACATGTAAAAAAACAGCAAAACATTAAAATCTCTCGGCATCATTATAAAATCATATTTTGTGAATAATTTGGGGTTTAAATGTATCGATTAATTATAGTTAAATGTAGGCCTAATTTAAACTGGCTTTTAGTTTATACGTAGTATTATTAATTAGCTCAGTCCGACATTGTCCTTAAAACCAAATCTGATCTCCATTAGGCTAAACATTGCGTTGATCATGAGGTTAAAACATTTTTGATGTTGTGCCTCAAGTCCTCTGAAGCAGAAGGGCCCTGGTGGAGGACAGGGGACAGGCGGACCCCAGACACCAGGGGGTAGAATATACTGACCATCCACTACGGGGCCCACGACCTGTCACTCAATCCCCCACTCCGCATCACTGGAACCAAGATGGCGACGGAGGGGGCTTACGAGTCCATCCTGTGCGTAAAGCCAGATGTCAACGTGTATCGCATCCCCCCGCGGGCCACAAACCGAGGCTACAGGTAACGAGCTGCTCTCTGATCCGACCCGGGCTGTGACCCGATCACCGATCAATGATCGATCAGGTTCAGCCCTCTGCGTCCTAGAATTAACGATCATAGGCTCAGAACATTGACAACCAGGACAGCGATGATCGGCGTGTGTGATGATGTCGTTATTCTAAAATGATTATTAAAATATTTATTATATTTACAATTAGTCAAATCGACAAACAATCTATTTTCTGCGCTGTTGTACCCATCGATTGACTGGAAATGCCATGACGTCACGCGGATCGATAAGGGCGTTGCAACGCACGTTCTGCTCCCTGACGTGACCGGTTCAATGCTCTTTTCAGCCGCGAACCGAAAACGGATTTTGTGGTCTATTAACATTTACATTCAGGGCATTTAGTGTCAGACGCTTTCATCCAGAGCGACTTGCAATAAGTCTTCATCTGTCAGAAGAAAGAGAAACAACAATAAATCTCTGTCGGTACGGCTGTTCATAGAACCTATATGTCTAAAGGTTATATGTCTAAAGTACGGCTGGCCTCTGTGCAGCCTCCCCCCACTACTGGAGCTGTCACTCACATGTTGAGCATCAGACTGAACCCATAGGAGCTGTCACTCACATGTTGATCATCAGACTAAAGTGAACCCTTATAAACCAGCAGGGATTGGTTTGAGAAGTCCTTAAGAAATAATCCCTTATCTTTAGACCAAGTGAGTCTCAAAACATACAGCATTCAAGATGGTTTGAGTTGAGCAGAGTGCTATTATCTAACGTGGTGTTATAACGTAGTATTATAAAGTAGTGCTTTAATGTAGATTCGATTCGATTAGAAAAACTTTATTTGACTTGTAACAGGACAGGAAAATGTGCCTGCATGGCAAAATCTGGCAGATTGACATGTTGACCTGTGGTGCTCATGTTCATTAATGCGCGCTGTCCCTTTTAGATACAGTAGACCAGCTAGCGTCGAGGTGTCCCTGAGCAACTCGCCCCACCCCAACCGCTCCTGATGACAGGCCTTGCATGGTTGACGCCGCCATCGCTGTGTGAATGTGTGTGTGGACCGTTGTGACTGGACAGAAGCTTCTGCTAAGTGCCCCAAATGTACAATGTGTGTAAACTGGGAGGAAAGATCTGCCCTTAAGTACCCAGCCCCCACCGGAAGAGGTGCTGACCTGTCTGACCCTCGGACCTGTCTGACCCTCTGACCTGTCTGACCCTCGGACCTGTCTGACCCTCGGTCCTGTCTGTCCTGTCTGACCCTCTGACCTGTCTGACCCTCGGACCTGTCTGACCCTCGGACCTGTCCGACCCTCTGACCTGTCTGACCCTCGGTCCTGTCTGACTCTCGGTCCTGTCTGACCCTCTGACCTGTCTGACCCTCGGTCCTGTCTGACTCTCTGTCCTGTCTGACCCTCGGTCCTGTCTGACCCTCGGTCCTGTCTGACTCTCGGTCCTGTCTGTCCTGTCTCACCCTCGGACCTGTCTGACTCTCGGTCCTGTCTGACCCTCGGACCTGTCTGACCCTCTGACCTGTCTGACCCTCGGTCCTGTCTGACCCTCTAACCTGTCTGACCCTCGGTCCTGTCTGACTCTCGGTCCTGTCTGACCCTCTGACCTGTCTGACCCTCGGTCCTGTCTGACTCTCGGTCCTGTCTGACCCTCGGTCCTGTCTGTCCTGTCTGACCCTCGGTCCTGTCCGACCCTCGGTCCTGTCCGACCCTCGGTCCTGTCTGTCCTGTCTGACCCTCGGTCTTGTCTGTCCTGTCTGACCCTCTGACCTGTCTGACCCTCGGACCTGTCTGACCCTCGGTCCTGTCTGACCCTCGGTCCTGTCTGACCCTCGGACCTGTCTGACCCTCTGACCTGTCTGACCCTCTGACCTGTCTGACCCTCGGTCCTGTCTGACTCTCGGTCCTGTCTGACTCTCGGTCCTGTCTGACCCTCGGTCCTGTCTGACTCTCGGTCCTGTCTGACTCTCGGTCCTGTCTGACCCTCGGTCCTGTCTGACACTCGGTCCTGTCTGACCCTCGGTACTGTCTGACACTCGGACCTGTCTGACCCTCTGACCTGTCTGACCCTCTGACCTGTCTGACTCTCGGTCTTGTCTGACCTAGGGCTGGGCGATATGGACCAAAATGGATATGGACCTCGATATTTTTTGTTCGAATGCCGATATACGATATTATAACGATATTTTGAACAAAACAGGTAAAGTGTGCAGTTTTAACTCTGCGCCACAAGTATTCACTATCAACCATTTATTTAGTGATTTTTTTTTTTTTGCTCAACGAAGCACAGCTGTGCTTTAACATCAGATATGTAAGGGATAATGTAAAGAACGCCGGTCATTTTCAGGAAAATAAGCCCAGACAGGGCGAACAGGACACCGACCTGAAGGGGCTTATTTTCAATAATGACCGACGACGTTCTATACATTATCCTGCTTATTACACGGCTACTTGCCTGAACGAAAAAATAACTTCATGGTGTGTCTTTTTACAATTTATTTGTAACCAGCATTCGTAGTGTTGATCAGCAGAGAAATAGCCCGCCAAAGATGTTGACGTCGCATAGCAACCGAAGACGCTGGAGTTACCGGACTATTTACGGAGTGATACCAAAGACGTCATTAGAGACAAAAAATCCTGTTTTCCTTGACAGCGTCCTCAATAATATGAATGATTTTAGCTTGTGTGTGCCCGTGCCCGCGATAAATCACACACAAGCTAAATCATTCAAATTAATGTGCTTTATTTTTATCTTGCACTATTGGAGCACGTACTACTCTCTTGTGCTTCCCCTCTGACTACGAGATGGTTAGTGTTACAACTTTCTGCTGTCGGCTCCCAGACACGTTCCCTCCAGGACCGATGATCTCTCAGGGGCAACACACCCTTCACTTTGACCGGCAGTGGGTCTGCTTACAGGTCGGAATATGGTCGGAATGAAGCGGCCACCGATTCTTGCCGGGTGCTTTATTCTTTTACACACATCCGGACTCGATCATTACTTCACTAAACTGACATGTACGCTACCGCTTGCTCGTCCACTGCACTCACACGCTGACCACACACACACACACACACACACACACACACACACACACACACACACACACACACACACACACACACACACACACACACAGTGATATGCGCACCAGATACTTTCTCGTGCGAACAAGATACTTTCTCGTGCGCACCAGATACTTTCTCGTGCTCACGAGAAACGTTAAAAACATTATTTTTACCCCATATCCCTTTACGGGTTCAGTACTCTCTACAACCGTGTCCGCCATGTTTTTGTTCAAAGTTTGTTGTGATGCGAAACGTCCGAGGGTGGGAGAACGCTACGTACATGTAAGGGGCGGAACATGGTTTGTAGGCTCAGAGAGCAGCGGTCGGCTTTATAAAATAGCGCTCGCAAGGCAACATCAAAATAATATATAATATACCGGTATGGCGATATTGTCTCAACTACATATCGCTTTCAAAAATATACCGGTATAATTTTAAAACCGGTATATCGCCCAGCCCTAGTCTGACCCTCGGACCTGTCTGTTCTGCACTGACCCTCTGTCATGTGACTGGTTCCTCAGAGCGGCCGACTGGAAGCTGGACAGCCCTGATTGGTCGGGGCGGTTGAGGATCACGGCCAAGGGGAACGAGGCGTACATCAAGCTGGAGGACAAGGTCTCCGGTACGAGCCCCGCTGTGGAGCTAATATGGAAGAAATTAACCATTAACTATGAGTATTATCAGGCCTATAGGACTATATAGAGATCAGGGGAGGCTTCTCCAGTGAGGAGAGGGAGGAAGGTCCTCCTTAACATTTTTTAGCATAGAAAATTTAGATTGTCCTCCAGACTACTTTAATGAATAAATGCCCTTAAATAGGACAACTTTAATGCCTTTGTATGTTATGTTTGTTTCCCTTGGTAAAGGGTCATTAGTACCCCCTCTCGCCTGACAGTTATTTCAAGCTAGGGGATGTACCTCCCCTAGCCTCCATTGACTCCCATTCATTTCACCCCAAAGTGTGAATAACGTGGGGTTCAATGGGAGAGAGGAGGAAAGTCCTCCTCTGAGTGAGTGACTAGCTAAGGGATCTGGATCCCGCCTATGTCTATTCACGAATAGGCTGAAGCCCTGGTTGCACACAGCGCTATGAACCAATAAGCAGGAGTCCTGGCTGTGGAGCAGCCCGGAGGGAGGGGTTATCTCCTTAAGTCTAGGCTACGAGAACCAACGAACCCGCTCAGTCGAATGCCTTGTTTCCACCAAGCGGTGCGCTACTGTTCGTTGCGGTACAGTGCGGCTTCCGTATCCCAAGGCCGGGCTAAGGAGCCCGCGGGCTCCACAGGCAGCCCTGGCTACGGAAATGTCAATATAAGCGAACAGAGCCGCACTGTACCGCAACGAACAGTAGCGCACCGCTCGGTGGAAACGAGGCATTAGACTGAGCGGGTTAGGTGGAGCCCGCGGCCGGGCAAGGCTACCCGCTGCCGGCCTGCGGAGCCCGCAAGGAGGCTTGACCTGATCTATAGCTTTACCACTGGACCACGAGTCCCCTTTGATCGGTGGTACGGGGTTCAAGGGGTGGAGGGGCGGGGCCTCTTGCCCCCGGCGTGAGGGTTTATTCGGGGTTTGAACCCAGAACCTTTGGCCTTGCGGTCGGACGCCCTAACCACTGGGACGTCCCTCTCCCATTACATACAGCCCTCCTCTTTGTACCTTGGAATATGTGATGAGGTAGGGGTGGGGTAGCCAAGGGGGTTGACGCCTAGTCAAAAAGTTCTGGGTTCGACCCCCAATGTCCACAGTCTACCTGCAGATATCCTAGATCAAGATCAGCCCTCACCCCTACCTGCTCCATGAGAGCTAGTCTCTGAGTCCACAGAAAATACATGACCTTCATTCCTGACTGAAGCATTCCAAGCGGCCTCCCGGTGTCCCGGGGTTGCTATGGGGACAGAGTGCCGCAGTGGACTCATCACCTGTCGCTCTGCCGCGGTGCTCTGTCCCTCCCGCCCACCAGGGGAGCTGTTCGCCCAGGCGCCCGTGCAGGAGTTCCCTGGCGTCACCGTGGAAACCGTCAGCGACTCCAGCCGCTACTTTGTGCTGCGAATTCAAGACGACAATGGTGAGGCCCCGCCCCCAAGGCTGTGGGCAGGAAACCCACAGGGATCACTGGTCAGTAGGGCTGAAACGATAATCGACTCAAAGCCACAAACCTGTCTCCCGGTGTGAGAAGGAAAAGCGCGACACGCCCTTTATAACGCCTTGTGCCCACTGCACCGTCCGTCAAAGGACGTTGGAAGGCGTGGCTGATGGATGGGGGAGCTTTCCAGGGTCGTCAGAGCCCGAGGAGTGTCACAGTGCTTAAATTTGCATACGCGATCTAATTGGATGACGGATCCGTCGCTGCCGGAAAAATTTAACATTTTTCAACTTTTTGACGGAGCCAAAGGCTCCAACGGAGCGCACGGATCCACAATGCATTGCGCGTCCGTCCCCATTCAAAGTCAATGGGGATCAGTCAACGGAAGGAGGCAGTGGGCACGAGGCGTAATTACTCCCCTTATCCTGGAGTCCAGATCCAGCCACCTGATATGAGCTGTTAGTGCCAGGGTTCCGTTATCCGATAAGAGAAAAATTAAATGTCAAAATTGTATCTCTCCGGTCAAATTGGCCGATTGAAATTAGCTAATAATCTGTCTAAATAATATTCTGCTGACACCGCTCCTCTTATAGATGCCGTAAGTCTGCGACGAGATGCCCTCGCTGTGGTGACAGCGCTCCGTGGCTACGGAGGATTGCATTTCTCCACAGCCTCTAAAGTCCTCATATGTGATATGGACGACATTTATCCAGAGTGGGCCTAGCACGCAAAAATAGCCTGTGTGATCCCTGTCTCTAGTGTTTTGTGTGCTTGACCTGCAGTTGGTCTGCTTATAGGTTAGAATGAAGCGGCCACCGATTATTGACAGGCTGGGTACTTTATTCTTATACACAACCGGACTCGTTCGTTTCTTCACTAGACTGACACACACACACGCTACCGCTCGCTCTCCTCGCTCGTCCACTCACTCGCTGACGTCACTCACACACACACACACACACACACACTTACTGCCATTCTCACGCACACACATATGCTACTTGTAACACTATGCCTCGTTATTGCGAATCAGACGTTTTTTGCCATCAATTTGAGAGTTAGGCTATTAAACATTAATAGGATATTTGACCGAAAACTAAACCTATGTAGGTCACTTTGTCCGGCACCGGACAAAGTGCTGGTTAGTGCTACCAACGCTGGTTAGTGCTACCAAACTATTCAAAGTACTATTATTTATTTGACCTTAATATTTTCAAATGCGTAAGCCTTAAAGGGCAACTTCACCCATTTCACATAAGCTTTGTATTTTTAGAACCCCCCGCATATTTTTGAATGGTCTAGCATCTTTCCCTTATTTTCTGGAGAGACTGGAGAGATCCGTATCGATCTCCAACACTTCCTGTTTTCAATTACGCAATATGACGATTTTTGCGTACAAGAAAATAGGAAGTGTATGATTCTCGTAAGACTACAACCACTAGTGGGCACTAGTGGGTCCCACCCCCTAGAGGGGGGTGGGACCCACTGACGCTACAGACCTATTAGAGCAGTGCCAGTGGGTGGGACTTCACCAGCAGAAACTAACATCCACAGCGTCTGAAGCTAAGATAACAGAGGCTGTTGATAAAACTGAAGTACATTGGCGGAGGGTACTGGATCTGACGTAGAAGATGGCTCCATGCAAAAGTTCACCATTTCGAAAGAAATACAAACGAGGACTACCGTATTTTCCGCATTATAGGCACACCGGATTGTAAGGCGCACCTTTAATGAATGGCCTATTTTAGAACTGTTTTCATATATAGGGCGCACCGGATTATAAGGCACATAGAATAGAGGATACTGCAGTCAAACGTTTGACTGGGGTTGCGTTATGCATCGACTAGACCGAGCTGTGCTAAAGGGAATGTCAACAAAACAGTCAGATAAAGTCAAACTTTATTAAGCGTTCTGACAACTCCGGTCACTCCCATGGTAACGATGTTCAAACGTTAATGTGCATATTAACAATATCTGATCAATATCTGATCAATATCAATATCTCTTAACAATAAGCTCACTTTTCAGTTCATTCCCCGTCTACGAATCCCTCGAATTCTTGTGTGTCCGAATTGAACAGTTGGGCGAGTACGGCATCCAACATGCCCGGATCCCTCTCGTCATTATCCGAGTCAGTGTCGCTGCTGTTGCCTGGCAGTTCAGTGATTATTCCTGCCTTCGTGAAAGCTTGGACCACAGTTGAGACTGTTATATCAGCCCAGGCATCCACGATCCATTGGCAGATAGTGGCGTAAGTCGCCTGGCGCTGTCTTGGTGACTTGGTGACGTGATGTTCGCCTTCTTGGCCCCGTCCACACGAAGCCGATTTTTTGGGTGAAACCGCATAATGCTACGGCCACACCAAACGCGTGTAACGTGCCTAACTTGACGCTTGATCATTGTGTGTCACAAAAATGGTTCAACGCGCCAACGTGAACCATTCTACCAGGTTCACGTTGGCGCGAACTGGCTGCGCTGGATTTAGGAGTCCGAGGTAGGAAACCCAAACGCCGCCGTGTTTGGGTGCATGATAGAGTTTAGATCGGATTAGATTAAATAATCTCGGATATAAATAACAATAATCGGGTTAAATAACTTCACATGGTGTGTCTGGTGTGTTTCCAGCATTCGTAGTGTTGATCAGCAGAT
Organism: Gadus chalcogrammus; assembly: GCF_026213295.1. Lineage (NCBI taxonomy): Eukaryota > Metazoa > Chordata > Actinopteri > Gadiformes > Gadidae > Gadus > Gadus chalcogrammus. The sequence goes on along the minus strand of NC_079433.1, from coordinate 47,483 downwards.
ATATAGTCCGCCAAGACGTTGAGGTTGCTTAGCAACCAGAGACGCTGTCCATGCAAGTGAATGGAGCGTTCCCTCTTCGTCATAACTATCAAACCAAACATCCTTCACATTCAACGAGCGAACATGATGAAAGTATAATGCACATTTCTCGCTAAAAATGTTTACATAAACACATTTAATGGCGTAACTATGTTACTATTTCCACCCAGAATAAAGAAAGATGTCGGCCGTATGCTTCTGTGCAAGCGTCACTACTCTCTGCCAGTGACGTCGGGTCAAGCTCCACGCTGATTTGTTCCATTAGTAGATGGAACAAGGAGGTGTCCGATAGGCGGAGATGATCAGCGGGAGTGGCCGCCAGCGAAGCTGTGCATGGTGGGAGTTGTTGTCTTCAATCCACAAGCGCCAAAAAGTCACTTTCTGCCTTTTCTCGGTCAAGACGGCACCAAATTAGAATTTTATTTTATTATTCGACTACATATAGGACCCAATTTCAATACATCATGCCTCCACCGGTGAAATGCTCCTTTAAACCACAAATCTAGTTGAGGGTTTTTGCCTACCTGAAAGCATCCTCCAACTGCAATCTTTGGTTATTTATTTATTCATTTTGCATAGGCCTACTTTAATAGTATTCTTTCTGTTAAAATCTGTTCAGCGTTCCAAATTATTTGTTATTAAATGTAACATTAAGTTAAAAATCGTGATACAAAGTGAATCGTGAGTTGGTGTATCGTTACAGCCCTGCTGATCAGGGATCAGTGATCAGGGGTCAATGATAACTGTTTAACCCATCAGGGATCAGTGATCAGGGGTCAGTGATAACTGATCGAGAACCCATCGGGATCAGTAATTAATGTTGAATCCATCGGGATCAGTGATAACTGATCGGGGATCAGTGATAACTGTAGAACCCATCGGGGATCAGTGATAACTGTTGAAGCCATAAGGGATCAGTGATAACTGTAGAACCCATCAGGGATCAGTGATAACTGATCGGGGATCAGTGATAACTGTTGAACCCATCGGGATCAGTGATAACTGATCGGGGATCAGTGATAACTGTAGAACCCATCAGGATCAGTGATAACTGTTGAACCCATCAGGATCAGTGATAACTGTTGAACCCATCAGGGATCAGTGATAACTGATCGGGGATCAGTGATAACTGTTGAACCCATCAGGGATCAGTGATAACTGATCGGGGATCAGTGATAACTGTTGAACCCATCAGGATCAGTGATAACTGTTGAACCCATCAGGATCAGTGATAACTGTTGAACCTATCAGGGATCAGTGATAACTGTTGAACCCATCAGGGATCAGTGATAACTGTTGAACCCATCAGGATCAGTGATAACTGTTGAACCCATCAGGGATCAGTGATAACTGTTGAACCCATCAGGATCAGTGATAACTGTTGAACCCATCAGGATCAGTGATAACTGTTGAACCCATCAGGATCAGTGATAACTGATCGGGGATCAGTGATAACTGTTGAACCCATCAGGGATCAGTGATAACTGTTGAACCCATCAGGGATCAGTGATAACTGTGGAACCCATAAGGATCAGTGATAACTGTTGAACCCATCAGGGATCAGTGATAACTGTTGAACCCATCAGGATCAGTGATAACTGTTGAACCCATCAGGATCAGTGATAACTGTAGAACCCATCAGGATCAGTGATAACTGTTGAACCCATCAGGGATCAGTGATAACTGTTGAACCCATCAGGATCAGTGATAACTGTTAAACCCATCAGGATCAGTGATAACTGTTGAACCCATCAGGATCAGTGATAACTGATCGGGGATCAGTGATAACTGTTGAACCCATCAGGGATCAGTGATAACTGTTGAACCCATCAGGGATCAGTGATAACTGTTGAACCCATAAGGATCAGTGATAACTGTTGAACCCATAAGGATCAGTGATAACTGTTGAACCCATCAGGGATCAGTGATAACTGTTGAACCCATCAGGATCAGTGATAACTGTAGAACCCATCAGGGATCAGTGATAACTGTTGAACCCATCAGGATCAGTGATAACTGTTGAACCCATCAGGGATCAGTGATAACTGTTGAACCCATCAGGATCAGTGATAACTGTTGAACCCATCAGGATCAGTGATAACTGTTGAACCCATAAGGATCAGTGATAACTGGTGGGAGTTGTTGTCTTCAATCCACAAGCGCCAAAAAGTCACTTTCTGCCTTTTCTCGGTCAAGACGGCACCAAATTAGAATTTTATTTTATTATTCGACTACATATAGGACCCAATTTCAATACATCATGCCTCCACCGGTGAAATGCTCCTTTAAACCACAAATCTAGTTGAGGGTTTTTGCCTACCTGAAAGCATCCTCCAACTGCAATCTTTGGTTATTTATTTATTCATTTTGCATAGGCCTACTTTAATAGTATTCTTTCTGTTAAAATCTGTTCAGTGTTCCAAATTATTTGTTATTAAATGTAACATTAAGTTAAAAATCGTGATACAAAGTGAATCGTGAGTTGGTGTATCGTTACAGCACTGCTGATCAGGGATCAGTGATCAGGGGTCAATGATAACTGTTTAACCCATCAGGGATCAGTGATCAGGGGTCAGTGATAACTGATCGAGAACCCATCGGGATCAGTAATTAATGTTGAATCCATCGGGATCAGTGATAACTGATCGGGGATCAGTGATAACTGTAGAACCCATCGGGGATCAGTGATAACTGTTGAAGCCATCAGGGATCAGTGATAACTGTAGAACCCATCAGGGATCAGTGATAACTGATCGGGGATCAGTGATAACTGTTGAACCCATCGGGATCAGTGATAACTGATCGGGGATCAGTGATAACTGTAGAACCCATCAGGATCAGTGATAACTGTTGAACCCATCAGGATCAGTGATAACTGTTGAACCCATCAGGGATCAGTGATAACTGATCGGGGATCAGTGATAACTGTTGAACCCATCAGGGATCAGTGATAACTGATCGGGGATCAGTGATAACTGTTGAACCCATCAGGATCAGTGATAACTGTTGAACCCATCAGGATCAGTGATAACTGTTGAACCTATCAGGGATCAGTGATAACTGTTGAACCCATCAGGGATCAGTGATAACTGTTGAACCCATCAGGATCAGTGATAACTGTTGAACCCATCAGGGATCAGTGATAACTGTTGAACCCATCAGGATCAGTGATAACTGTTGAACCCATCAGGATCAGTGATAACTGTTGAACCCATCAGGATCAGTGATAACTGATCGGGGATCAGTGATAACTGTTGAACCCATCAGGGATCAGTGATAACTGTTGAACCCATCAGGGATCAGTGATAACTGTGGAACCCATAAGGATCAGTGATAACTGTTGAACCCATCAGGGATCAGTGATAACTGTTGAACCCATCAGGATCAGTGATAACTGTTGAACCCATCAGGATCAGTGATAACTGTAGAACCCATCAGGATCAGTGATAACTGTTGAACCCATCAGGGATCAGTGATAACTGTTGAACCCATCAGGGATCAGTGATAACTGTTGAACCCATCAGGATCAGTGATAACTGTTGAACCCATCAGGATCAGTGATAACTGATCGGGGATCAGTGATAACTGTTGAACCCATCAGGGATCAGTGATAACTGTTGAACCCATAAGGATCAGTGATAACTGTTGAACCCATCAGGGATCAGTGATAACTGTTGAACCCATCAGGATCAGTGATAACTGTAGAACCCATCAGGGATCAGTGATAACTGTTGAACCCATCAGGATCAGTGATAACTGTTGAACCCATCAGGGATCAGTGATAACTGTTGAACCCATCAGGATCAGTGATAACTGTTGAACCCATCAGGATCAGTGATAACTGTTGAACCCATAAGGATCAGTGATAACTGTTGAACCCATCAGGGATCAGGGATAACTGTTGAACCCATCAGGGATCAGTGATAACTGTTGAACCCATCAGGGATCAGTGATAACTGTTGAACCCATCAGGGATCAGTGATAACTGTTGAACCCATAAGGATCAGTGATAACTGTTGAACCCATCAGGGATCAGTGATAACTGTTGAACCCATCAGGGATCAGTGATAACTGTTGAACCCATCAGGGATCAGTGATAACTGTTGAACCCATCAGGATCAGTGATAACTGTTGAACCCATCAGGGATCAGTGATAACTGTTGAACCCATCAGGATCAGTGATAACTGTTGAACCCATCAGGATCAGTGATAACTGTTGAACCCATCAGGGATCAGTGATAACTGTTGAACCCATCAGGGATCAGTGATAACTGTTGAACCCATCAGGGATCAGTGATAACTGTTGAACCCATAAGGATCAGTGATAACTGTTGAACCCATCAGGGATCAGTGATAACTGTTGCACCCATCAGGGATCAGTGATAACTGTTGAACCCATAAGGATCAGTGATAACTGTTGAACCCATCAGGGATCAGTGATAACTGTTGAACCCATCAGGATCAGTGATAACTGTCGATGCTGTGTGGGCGTCTGCAGGTCGCAGTGCCTTCATCGGGGTGGGGTTCGGGGATCGCGGCGACGCCTTCGACTTCAACGTGGCGTTGCAGGACCACTTCAAGTACGTGAGGAACTCCTCTCATCATCACATCGCACTGTCTGTGTGTCTTGTAGAACCAGGGTTCTTCCACGGAACCCTGATGCTCTGATCCAACCTGCAGGGGGCTGAAGCAGGAGGAGGAGCTGAGCAGGAAGGCCCAGAGTGGAGACCCCGGCCCCAAGCTGGACCTGGGCTTCAAGGAGGGCCAGACCATCACCCTGAACATCGGGGTGAGAGGCAGAACCTCTCATTGACATTTAGGGCCTTCCTAGAACCAGTAGAGCCACCATTAGTGCCAAGCACTACCAGACACTAGGTTAACCCATTCCCCGTATACAACACAGAGAGCTAGGATGCTACACCATGCTAATTACTATTTTTAAGAGCAAGGACGTACAACATACAATAAGTGCGTAAGAGGAGGGTGGGGGGGTGTGGGGGGTTGAGGGGAAGCTATGCAGAGGCTAGGTGAAGTCTGTACAAGGGTTAGGGTTAGGGTTAGGGTAACCCTAACCCTAACCCTAAGCTATGCAGAGGCTAGGTGAAGTCTGTACAAGGGTTAGGGTTAGGGTTAGGGTAACCCTAACCCTAACCCTAAGCTATGCAGAGGCTAGGTGAAGTCTGTACAAGGGAGTCTTGAGTCTTTTGCAAGAGTGCAACCCATTAAACACAGCGGCAGCAAGAAGGAGAGACCATATAGATTACACATTGTTATCTACCGTACAAAGCCTAGTCTGAATCCCTGAAGATATATCTAAACAACGTCAAATCACAAGATCCATGGTTTCATTTGAAAGTTATTCTCGACATCTTCACCAGTAATGCAAGCACATATATCAGTTTGTAACACATATACCTGATCTTATCCTTTTATAGTGCTAAAAACATACGTAATACCCAAGCAAGTTTTCAATCAGAGACTCAAAAGATTTCCCTTTCCTCCAATAGCAAGGCAAGAAGAGGAACAAGCCCCGCCCCCTGAGCTCTGGTGGGTTTGGGCTCCTCCCACCTCCCCCGGGAGGAAAGATTGTCCCGCCTCCTTCCCCTGGAATATCCAATCACAACACAATTCCAGAGACGGGAGGCTCTGTAACAGGTATCTGACTCCTACCTGCTCCTTAAGGACCTGACTCTGTACCGGAGGCTCTGTAACAGGTATCTGACTCCTACCTGCTCCTTAAGGACCTGACTCTGTACCGGAGGCTCTGTAACAGGTATCTGACTCCTACCTGCTCCTTAAGGACCTGACTCTGTACCGGAGGCTCTGTAACAGGTATCTGACTCCTACCTGCTCCTTAAGGACCTGACTCTGTACCGGAGGCTGTGTAACAGGTATCTGACTCCTACCTGCTCCTTAAGGACCTGACTCTGTACTGGAGGCTGTCTAACAGGTATCTGACTCCTACCTGCTCCTTAAGGACCTGACTCTGTACTGGAGGCTGTCTAACAGGTATCTGACTCCTACCTGCTCCTTAAGGACCTGACTCTGTACTGGAGGCTGTCTAACAGGTATCTGACTCCTACCTGCTCCTTAAGGACCTGACTCTGTACTGGAGGCTGTGTAACAGGTATCTGACTCCTACCTGCTCCTTAAGGACCTGACTCTGTACCGGAGGCTGTGTAACAGGTATCTGACTCCTACCTGCTCCTTAAGGACCTGACTCTGTACCGGAGGCTGTGTAACAGGTATCTGACTCCTACCTGCTCCTTAAGGACCTGACTCTGTACTGGAGGCTGTCTAACAGGTATCTGACTCCTACCTGCTCCTTAAGGACCTGACTCTGTACTGGAGGCTGTCTAACAGGTATCTGACTCCCGCTGTCCTACTTCCAGCTGGACCGTCTGGACACAATCCTCCTGAACGATTCTTTAAAACTAAAATTAACTTTATGTGTGTTGTCTGACCACTGAGAATAGGTCACTCTCTTATCCTCGTCTGGGGTCTTTGGTCTCTCTCTCTACCCCCCCCCCCAGGGTGTCTTGGATCTAGACAGCAGTAACTGCAACACGGTGGTCAAGTTTGGATCGGACCTCGGGGGAGGCTTCTCTGTAGCTTCCAGGTGGGGCTCCCTCTCTCTAAATCACTGGTTCTCATAAAGAACGTCTCCAATGCTAACATGCCAATGAAACATGCTAACATATTAAAACAACATGCTAACACATACTGTTCAATTAACAGGCTGAAACAACATGGCAACGCAACATGCTAACACAACATACTAACATGGTACACTAACATGCTGTAACAACCTGTAAACGCAACATGCTATCTTTGTTCAGCCCCCTGGCCTCAGCTCCTCCACCTCCACGGACTGGATTCAGTTCTGAACCACTCCACACCTCCTTCACCTCGCTCCACCCCTCTCCTCGAGGACATTAGGTCGCCTCCTCCTCCTTCCCCTCCACCCAAACCGACCACAGAGTTCTGCAACCTTCTGCCCCTCCATCCTAAACTACAGAAAAAGGTTCTAAAACTACAGAGGAATGTTCTAACACTACAGATGAATGTTCCAGAAGCTCAGAAGAATGTTCCTGAACCAGAAGAGATGAAGCTCAGGGTTCTCCAGAGTTCTGGCCTGAAGGAGACGAGGCTAGGACAACATCTAAGGGCTAGAGAATACTGTGTGTGTGTGTGTGTGTGTGTGTGTGTGTGTGTGTGTGTGTGTGTGTGTGTGTGTGTGTGTGTGAGATGAATCTAATGCTTGATGCTATCTTTTAATATTTTGGTCACTCAAGTGTGTTATGAATACGATTTTGAAATGTTTATTATAAGGTCTGGTAATGTTTCTCTGATGAGCTACATGTGTAAAGCTGAAATTATCCGTCCCAATATAATAAATATCCATTTAAACATGGGAGCCTCCTCATTCGAAGATGATATCAGAAACAAGACTGTGTTAGTGTGTGCGTGCGTGTGTGTGTAATGTTGAAGGTACTTAATGCAGAGCAGCAGATGTTTCTGTGGGATGGAGATCAGAGAGGAGCTCTTGTTGTCACAACATGATGGATTCACCACCGCCCCCCGGTCGCTGAATCTACGCAGCAGGGAATTAGAGATGCCGTAAAAACACACACGCACACACACACACACACACACACTAACACACACACTTATACCCCCCCACACACACACACACACACACACACACACACACACACACACACACACACACACACACACACACACACACACACACACACACACACACACACACACACACACACACACACACACACACGCTGGCTCCGGCCCAGCCCTCTCCAGCCCCCCCGCCGGCCCCCCCAGCCATCCAGTTGGGCCCTGTACTGTAGAGGGCCCCTCCGTCGGTGTCAGCTGTCACTCAGCATGCAGACGCATAACCGCACACACGGCCCGGTGGTCCCAGGGAAAGGACACACCAGTTCACCCTGATGGTGAGGGTCCGGCCCAGGGCCAGCCGACCCACGCGGGAGTGGAACCAGACACCCAACCTCATGTTGTAGTCCTTCATGGAACAACCTGTCCCTGCACCCAGCTGTGACCTCACACACACACACACACACACACACACACACACACACACACACACACACACACACACACACACACACACACACACACACACACACACACACACACACACACACACACACACTCTCCATTTCGAGACGTGTCAGCAGCATATCAGTGTCGGTTTCTAGAACTTCTAGGGTTAGGGTTAAGGTTCGGGTTAGCCTTGGTAACCGCATCGTGTTCTGTCTCCCACATCAACATCTCTGGCCTTTGGCCCCAAGCTGCAGTCAGGAAAATCTTGAGACCCCAAACCTCTTCCACGTCTCCCCAGTGTTCCCAGTGATGTCCTGGTGTTGCTCCAAACTCCAGCCAATGGATTCATGGAACCCATTCAAACCGATAAAGAGGATTATCTGTAGATGTCTATGTCTTAATGGCTCCCAGATCAGCTGACCCCTAGTGGGGCTTGACCCCCAGGTTTAAACACTGGTTTGAAGATGGGACGTGAACACATATATTCACACATTTCGTTCACATAAACCTGACATAATCACATAAGATCAATGTTTTACACATTTTACTAAAGCCATACAAGGCTGAACAGCAGTTAATATTTGTGATATTTCTTCCACAATCATCGGACAAAACCTTTTATTTAATAGGTCAAAGGTCGCCTGTTTTACCAAGAGGTGTGATGTTGTGATGTCACTGTACTCCACTTGTTACATCACAAGTGGGCGTGTCCAGCCCAGGAATCACAGAGCTGAGGCCCTGCTCCTAGCGGCCATCTTGGATCTAAGTTCTAGCTGACCGCTGGCTTCTTTTCTGCTAGCCTCATTAAGCTCCGCTAACACCTCGCTGTCATTATGGGATGTTTGGTGACTCAAGGTTCTGAGTGCCTCCCCCCCGCTCCTCCTCCTCTTCCTCTCCGCCTCCAGCCGGCTCCGCTCCTCCCCCCTCAGCCACTCCTCCCCCAGGAAGGCCAGGGCGTCGCCCGGCCTCCCCCGGAGCCTGGGCCGCGGGTCCAGAAGGGCCCGGAACAGGGAGCAGGCCAAGGGGGTGAAGCCGCGGAACTGGGGGGCCACGGGGGGGCTGGGCCCCTGCCACAACTCGGACCCCCAGGTGTCAGAGGAGGAGCAGGAGGAGCAGGAGGAGGAGGAGGAAGAGGAGGAGGAGAGGAGGAGGAGCAGGAGGAGGAGGAGGAGGGCGAGGGGGAGGAGGGGAGGAGGGGGAGGAGGAGGGGGAGGAGGGGGAGGAGGAGGCGGAGGAGGGCGAGGAGGAGGCGGAGGGGGAGGAGGGGGAGGAGGCGGAGGGGGAGGAGGGGGAGGAGGAGGCGGAGGGGGAGGAGGGGGAAGAGGAGGCGGCGGAGGGGGAGGAACAGCAGCAGCAGCAGCGGTGGCGGCAGACCCAGTCCCTGTAGCGGCGGTAGGACGGGTTGCAGCAGGCGGTCTCGGCCCAGGGCAGGGCGCCGGTGAGCAGGGCGTAGGTCAGGATGCCGAGGGCCCAGCAGTCCACGCTGGGGTCGGCCGCCACCCACAGCGGCGCTCCAGCCCCCCCCCGCCGGGCGCCCTGGGCCTCGGGGGGGCAGTAGGCGGAGCTGTACCAGACCTCCTGGATGCGGCTGCCCACCGCCTTCACCTGTGGGGGGGCACAGACACGCAGCAGCCTGTAGGAGGGGTTTCTGAGGCTGCGATTGATCGGCCTGGAGGGCGATTACCGAGCGTTGTCCGTGCGTGCGTGCATGCGTGCGGGCGGGGGGGCGCGTACGTGCGGGCGGGCAGGCGTGCGGGCGTGTGCGTGCGTGCGTGTGTGCGTGCGTGCGTGCGTGCGTGCGTGCGTCAGAGATGGAAATTAACTTTTTTGCCCAGCAGCCACTGTGGCAGGTAGATTTAAAAATCTACCAGCCACTCATCTTTTTTCCCAGCCACTTTTTATACGCTATATATTTTTTAATATATGCGTACATTTTAAACAATATAATAGTAACAATAGATAAGAAAAGTGTTTTTCATACACATCAGTTGGTGTTACGATGACAAGTTTGGGGATAATTCATCTATGCAAAGTATTTTCATTAAAAAACGAATCGACATATTAATAATAATAAAACAACATGCATGGCTACACCATCATAAGTCAATAGGAACATTTGTTTTTTTGTATTTACATGTGACTGCATACAAATGTGTCCACACAGACATGGTAACTAACGTATGATAGTAAGCTTTATATGCCCTTAACACTAATATTCAGAAGAAAATATGTGTGGCATTCAGTCCAATGCTGAAAATATATCTGTGGCATTCAGTAGGCCAATGCTGTGGTAAAGTGTTTAAAGTATGACCAAGTGTTTCTTTCTGTTCAATAGATAGAACGTTATCAATCCCCTGTAGGAGAAATTTGTTAATGTTTGTCCCTATAAAACAATAATGGTAAAATAATAAATACAAAACACGACGGTAACTGAGTAGGTCAAACCGTCCAATCTGAAGGCTCTACTTAACCACTCCCCCTACTCACTTCCACCAATGCGAAGCGAACAGAACTGAGTAGGGGAGGACGTAGCCTAATAATATAAGGCTTTTAATAAAATCCCGGACGATTTTGAAATTCCGACGCACATTTTTTAAAAGTGTGTCAAAAAGAGGGCATGTCCGGGCAAAAGAGGACGTCTGGTTACCCTACGTGTGGCGTGTGAGCGTGTGCATGGGTTGAATTGCGTGTGTCTCACGCCGAACGCGTGACACTTGAGAGCCCTGTTACCGATATTATCCCGGATATTGACAGTCGCAGTTGAGCAAAATAGGCGTAGAGGAAGAAGGGGCCCGGATGTTGACAGTTATGGTTGTGGAACTGTGCAGCGCCGTATAACGAATGTATTAGATATGCAAATTTGATCGGACCTGACTGGAAAGTATTACCCGCCACCATACAAATCCACCCGCAAATGGCGTGTGAAGGGTGTTAATTTCCATCCCTGGCGTGCGTGTGGGCGTTTGCGTGCGTGCGTGCGTGCGTGCGTGTGTGTGCGTGCGTGCGGACGTTTGCGAGTGTGCGGGCGTTTGCGTGCATGCGGGCGTGTGCGTGCGTGAGTGTGTGCGTGCGTGCAGGCGTGCGGGCGTGTGCGGGCGGGCGTGTGCGTGCGTGAGTGTGTGCGTGCGTGCGTGCGGGCGTTTGCGTGCGTGCGTGCGTGCGTGCGTGCATGCGGGCGTGTGCATGCGTGAGTGTGTGCGTGCGTGCGGGCGTTTGCGTGTGTGCGGGTTTGTGGGTGCGGGCGTCTCTCACCATGCCGAAGTCCCCCAGCTTCACCCAGCTGCCGGCGGGGTCGCAGAGGAAGACGTTCTCCGGCTTCAGGTCGCGGTGGACCAGGCCGTGGGCGTGGAGGTGGGCCAGAGCCCCACTCAGCTGAGAGACCACCCTCTGGACGGAGCCTTCCTCCACGCCCCCCTGGAGACACACAGAGACACACAGAGACACGCACACACACAGAGACACACACACACAGAGACACACAGAGACACACAGAGACACACAGAGACACACAGAGACACGCACACTCACAGAGACACACACACACAGAGACACACAGAGACACACAGAGACACACAGAGACACACAGAGACACGCACACTCACAGAGACACACACACACAGAGACACACAGAGACACGCACACACACAGAGACACACACACACAGAGACACACAGAGACACACGGAGACACACAGAGACACGCACACACACAGAGACACACACACACAGAGACACACAGAGACACACAGAGACACGCACACACACAGAGACACACAGAGACACACACACACACACAGAGACACACAGAGACACACACACACAGAGACACACAAAGACACACAGAGACACACAAAGACACACAGAGACACGCACACACACAGACACACACACACCCACACACACACACACACACACAGAGACACACACACAGGGACACAGGGAGACACACTTAAGGGCGGCAGTAGCTCAGAAGGCAGCGAGGCGTGGGTGTGGTAGACGCCAGGTTAGGGTTAGTGTTAGTCAGGGTGTGGTAGACGCCAGGTTAGGGTTAGTGTTAGTCAGGGTGTGGTAGACGCCAGGTTAGGGTTAGTGTTAGTCAGGGTGTGGTAGACGCCAGGTTAGGGTTAGTGTTAGTCAGGGTGTGGTAGACGCCAGGTTAGGGTTAGTGTTAGTCAGGGTGTGGTAGACGCCTCACCCTGACTACTAGCTGACCAGCTGGCCGTCAGGTTGGGAAGGAATGGATGAATGGCAGGAGAGAGAGAGAGAGAGAGAGAGAGAGAGAGAGAGAGAGAGAGACAGAGACAGAGACAGAGACAGAGAGAGAGAGAGAGAGAGAGAGAGAGAGACAGAGACAGAGACA